>NW_006404325.1:2308-3116 GCF_000299155.1 Elephantulus edwardii
CTTGACCCCACATTTCTCCTCATAGAGCCCAGCCTCCCAGATAATCTGTTCTGCATATAGGTTGAAAAAGTATGGAGATAGGATGCATCCCTGGCATATGCCCTTCCCAATTTTGAACCATGCAGCATTCCCTTACTCTGTTCTGATGACTGCCTCCTGGTCCAAGTTATAGGTTTCACATTAGAACGATCAAGTGTTCTGGGATTGCCATTCTTCTCAGAGTCAGCCATAGTCTGTTATGGTTCACACAGTCAAATGCCTTTGCATAGTCAATGAAACACAGATAGACATCCCTCTGGTATTCCCTGCTTTCAGCTAAGATCCATCTCATATCAGCTACAATATCTCTAGTACCATGACGCCTTCTAAAACCAGCCTGGACATCTGGTAATTCTCTGCTGAGGTGCTGTTCCAGTCGTTTTTGTATAATCTTCAGTAAAATCTTGCTTGAATGTGAAATCAGTGTGATTGTTCTGTAGTTTCCACACTCTGTTGCATCACCTTTCTTTGGAACAAATATAGATTTCTTCCACTGAGTTGGCCAAGTGGTTGTTCTCCAGGTTTCTTGGCATAGCATGGTGAGCACATCCAGGGCAGCATCTGTTAAGGGTCCGTGTAAACGTATGTTGTTGTTGTTGTTATGTGCCGTCGAGTCGTTTCCAACTCATAGCGACCCTATGCACAATGGCCCTAAACCCTGCTCTACCCTGCCGCCAACCGCACCTCCTCTGACACACCCATCCTGATTTCCCCAGTCACCGAATCAATCCATCTCAAAGAGGGTCTTCCCCTCCTGCGTTGTCCCTCA
>NW_006404326.1:0-736 GCF_000299155.1 Elephantulus edwardii
TTCTTTTCCTGTGGAGAAGCTGGTAGATTCGAACTGTATGCCTTCAGTATTGCAGCACAGTCTCTTGTCAACTTTAAATTTTCTTTTTAACTATAAACACACCACCATTCTTCTGGTTTTCATTTTTGGTATAGTATACCATTTGATTGTCTTCTTCTTAGTGGCCAAAGCTAGTCCATCTCATCTCACTAATGCTTAGAATTTCAATGTTCATACATTGTATTTCAATTTTCACAACTTCTAGTGATCCAACTATTAAAGGATGTTTACAGCTGTTCCTTCTCATTTTGATTGACTTCCAGTCCGAGCTCTACCCCTAATTCGATAACTAGTTATGTTCCTCCATTGTTCATAGAGTTTTAAATAGGAATAACCCTAACTCAGTGGGCATCTTATTTTAGAACAACTTAATTTAGATCTGGAAGTCTGACCTTTTCAATGGCACTATCCCTTGCTTACTAGTTCTTTATCCTTCAGGTCTTGTATCTTTTGTGAAGTACCAGAATGAAGACCCTGAGTAGATAGCAATGCAGTCGTAATGCTGCAACCGTAATGCTCATATCCAGGATGTTATCCTGCTATACAAATTGCAGACCTTAGCTGGGATATTCATCACCTAACCATGATCCGAACTCACCACTCTGTTGAAGGGTTCAACTGAATCCTACAACATGATATTTGTATGCCTGATTTTATATTAGAGGTGTAATCCTTTTTTTGCCAGATTCTTGCATTT
>NW_006404326.1:2060-2938 GCF_000299155.1 Elephantulus edwardii
ATTGGCCAAGTGGTTGTACTTCAGGTTTCTTCGCAAGCATGTCCAGGGCATTATCTGTTTGTTGAAATATGTCAATTGGTATGCCATCGATTCCTGAGGCAGCGTGAGGGCGGCGTGGCACGAGGGCGGCGCGAGGGCGAGGCTGCCAGACCGGGCAACGCCGCCTCCAGAGGGGGGAACACCGCTAGATGGACCTGGAAGAGACCCGGGAAGAACAACAGCCAACCACCTACCGCGGAACTCCAGAGGAGCGAAGATTGTGAGACCCCAGAGGAACGAAGACTACCGGACACTGTGTGACCCCCCTGCAACCCACACCTGTGTGACCCTTAACACACAGGGTGCTGCTGCATAAACCCCCAGAAGCGCCCAAGCCCCCTCCCGACTTCTTGGTGATAACTTCCTCCTTGATCACGACAGGTTCTTGCTGATACTTTGTTGTATGAAATTCTTTGGGTCTGCGAATTCCTTTTGGTACAATGACTCTGTATATTTTTTCCATCTTCTTTTAATGCTTCCTGGATCATTTAATATTCTGCCCAAAGCATTCTTAAGTACTACAGTTCTAAACTTGAATTTGTTAATTAGTTCCTTCAGATTAAGAAATGCTGAGCGAGTTTGGCCCCTTTGAGTTTATGACTGCAGCTCTTTGTACATGTCATAATATTTTCTTTTATCTTCCTATGCTGCCCTTTGAAATTTTGTTCAGCTCCTTAATTTCTTTATTTCTTCCCTATGCTTCTTGGAACTCTAGTGCAATATTCAGAGTCCTTTCTGACATCCATCTTGGTCTTTTTATCCTCCTTTGTTTTTGTACTGACCCCTTACATTCTTCCTGGATGATATTCTTGATATTCTCCCATAGCTCATCTGGTCTT
>NW_006404327.1:0-646 GCF_000299155.1 Elephantulus edwardii
TATAGGCTAGTATCTCTGATGAACATTGATGCAAAAATCCTGAATAAAATCTTGGCCAATAGAATCCAGTGATACATTAAAAGAAATTATTTACCATGGCCAAGTGGGATTCATAACAGGTATGCAAGATGGTTCAACATAAGAAAAACAATCAATGTAATTCATCACATTAACAAAGCAAAGTTGAACCGCATGATCCTATAAATTGATGCAGAAAAGGCCTTTGGCAAAAGGCCTTTCCCGATTAAAACACCCAACAATATAAGATTATAGGGGAATTTCTTCAACATAGTAAAAATTATATATGCAAACCTGAGAGCCAACATTGTTCTCAATGGAGAGAGATTAAAGGCATTCCCCTTGGAAGCAGGAAACAGGCAAAGATGCCCACAATCACCTCTCCTAGTCAATATTATTTTGGAAATCTTAGTGATAGCAATAAGGCAAGAGAAGGAAATAAGAGGTATCCAAGTTGGCAAAGAGGAGGTAAATTATCTCTCTATGAAGATGATTTTTTCAGAATCCTTGGAGGCAAGGAATCTGAGGCTTTGTCTGACACACTTTGGACATGTTGCAGGAGGGACTGGTCCTTGGAGAAGGATATCATGCTTGGGAGGGTTGAGGGACAGCGCAGGAGGGAAGACAG
>NW_006404327.1:3546-4051 GCF_000299155.1 Elephantulus edwardii
TGAAAAATCTACAGGCAGGAGAAGATAAAGTAGATAAATGGGACTTTCTAAGAATCAAATCTCTATGCACATCCAAAAACTTTTCCAACAGGGTAGAAAGAGAAGCCACAGACTGGGGAAAAAAGTATTTGGTAATGACATGTCAGATAAGGGGCTTATATCTAGAATTTATAAAATACTCAAGCACCACAAAAAGATAAAGGTAAATAATCCAATTGAAAAATGGGCACAGGATATGGACAGACACTTCACTAAAGAAGACATTCAGATGGCCAAAAAGCACGTGAAGAAATGTTCAAAAATCCCTACCTCTAAGAGAGATGCAAATCAAAACAACTATAAAATATCATCTCACCTCAGTAAGAATAGCAAAATTTAACAGAACAGCAAGCAACAAATGCTGGCAAGGTTGTGGAGAAACTGGAACCCTTATTCACTGTTGGTGAAAGTGTAAAATGGTGCAACCACTATGGAAGGCAGTATGGCACTTTCTCAAAAAGTTGGA
>NW_006404328.1:0-2000 GCF_000299155.1 Elephantulus edwardii
CATACATGTTGAAAAGGTATGGAGACAGGATGCATCCCTGGCGTACACCCTTCCCAATTTTGAACCGTGCAATGTTACCCTGCTCTGTTCTGACTACTGCCTCTTGGTCCAACTATAGGTTTCGCATTAGCACAATTAAATGTTCTGGGAAGGAGTAGATTAAAATATTCTTGGATGCTATATTTAGATTTCAATGTAATTTTTGTTAATTAAAGAAATTAAAGGGAGATCTGATAGCTGGTTTAAATGAGTCTTCCTCCGAATTTGATGTCACATTCTTCCTAAAATCAAGTTTCTCAAATTATTTGATCGGCAAAACAGATTGAATAAGTAGGAAGAATTGTTATAGTCTTGAACCACACCGTTCTTTCTTTTATTTTATTGTATTGTATTTTTTCCATTCATTCATTGTTGCACACTTTCTTCCCTGTTCCACACCTGTCCCCAGTTCACTTTTCACTTTGACAAGTAAAAAAAAAAACAAAACAAAAAACCCAGAAAACTCTCATTGTTATAAACTATGCAGTATTCTCTTATGCTGTTTAGACAACTGCTTCTTAGTCTAGTTTTATATTTTTGTATAATTAAGTGTTTTGGGATTCCCATTCTTTTCAATGCTAGACATTGTTATGATCTACACAGTCAATAAAACAAAAATAGAAATTCTTCTGATATTGTCTGCTTGAACCTAGGATTCATCTGACATTAGCAATGGTATTCCTAGTGCTATAGCTTTTTCTAAACCCAGCTTGAACTTCTAGCAGATCTGTGTCAATGTTCTGGCCATTTTGGGATGATTTCCAGTAGTATTTTTCTTTCATGTGATATTAATGATATTGTTCAGAAGTTTCCATAGTATATTAGATCCATGTTTCTTGGTAATGGCAACAACTATCAATCTTTTCCAGTAAGTTAGTCAGTAGCTGTCTTCTACAGTTTCTGACAAAGAGTGATGAGCATGTCTGAGGCTGCATTTTTTAGTTGGAACATGTCAATTGGCAGCCCATCGATTCCTGGAACAAGAAAGACTTAAGACACTTGATTCAGAAGATCAAGGAACACAACCTTTAGTATGGATTACATCTTAACATTAAGAAAACAAAAATCCTCACTACTGGGCCACTAGACAATATCATGAAAGATGGAGAAGAATGAAATTGTTAATGATTTAGTATTATTTGAATCCCCAGTCAACACCTTTAGAATCAGCAGTCAGCAGATCAGAAGATGTATACCATTAGAAAGTCTACTGTCAGGAATCTTTCCAAAGCCTGAGGAGCAATGGTGTATATTTAATGACTAAGGTACACCTGCTTCATTCCACAGCCTTTCCAATCATCTGCCATGCATCTCAGAGATGGACAATGAGTAAGGATGACAGAAGAAGAATCAATCAATGCCTTTGAGTTGTGGTGTTGAAGAAGAGTACTAAACAGACTGCCAAAAGAATAAACAAGTATGCCTTAAAGAAAGTGTGGCCAGAATATTCCTTGCAGGCAAGAATTGTGAAGCCTCAACTCACATTCTTTGATCTTGTTGTTAAAAGAGGGTATTCCTTAGAAATAGCATGGAGCTTAGAAAGTGCAGGGTCTACAAAAGAGACTAAGGCCCTCAACGAGATGGATTGAAATAGTGACTGCTCAATGGACTGTTGTTTGTGGGATCACTATGAATTGTGCAACACCATCACCACCAACCTATGACCTAGTGAGTAGGGAGTTGTATTGCCAACCCAAAGACAGATGGTTCTAATCCATCAGCTACTCCATGGGGAAAAAAGATAAACAACTTTCTCCTATATGATTTACAGCCTCTGAAATTAATTACAGGGTCAGGTATGTATCAATTCTGAGTAGTTAGCAATTAAGTAAGTGAATAACTGAAGGAAATTAATGTCATAATTTAAAAAGTATAAATGTTATTATTTTTTCTGTAGCTGAATTTTCTTGCTGTCTATTTTACACCTTATCTACATTTTGAAGAAATATAATTCCACATTT
>NW_006404328.1:2135-2974 GCF_000299155.1 Elephantulus edwardii
ATTTGTTCTAATTCTTTTATTCTCTCCTCTATTAATGACATTGTGATTGCTGCAATGGGCTTTTGTGTGTCAAGAAATGTGAAGATGGCACAGGATAGGACTAGGTTCAGATGTTTTGTTCATAAGGTATGAGTTGTACTCAATTCGATGGCCCCTAACCAACAATAGTGTTGTTGTATACCATTGAGTTAGAGCTTATCCATAGCTGATCCTCCAGTAGGTTTCAGAAGCAGTTTAATTGCACAGAGCAGGGAGCGGGGGGAGGAGATTGCCTATACTTTTCCAACAGAGCAGATGGTGGATTTGAACTATGTGCCTTTGATATTGCAATGCAGTTTCTCACCACTAGGCTACCAGAGCTGCCTAAATTATTATTAGCATTTCTAAAAATATGTAGTCATTACTTCATAAATTGGACTTCATTAATTGGAGTATCTTATAAAAATATTACCTGTTAGAAATTTTGGTGATAAAGAAAATATTTTATGTCTATGTTGTCCAATGTGGTCATCATTGGCTGCTGGGGCTACTGAGAAGCTTAAATGTGGCCAGTGTATCTGAAGAGCTATATTTTTAAATTTATCTAAATTTCATTAATTTAAACACACATATTAAATGTACTTTTAATTCACATACATCATATTTCTTTTAAAATTTTTTATAATGATGATAAGGAATATGAAAACCTCATTTTTCCCCAAAAGGAGCTCGGGTGGCTTGTTGTTGTTAAGTACCATAAAGTGAAGTATAACTCATAGATGTTATTGTTGTTGTTATGTGCCGTCGAGTAGTTTCCGACTCATAGCGACCCTATGCACAACAGCTCTAAACCCTGCTCT
>NW_006404329.1:0-2999 GCF_000299155.1 Elephantulus edwardii
CCCGTGGGATAAGAATTTGCTGCTAAGTTTGATACCGTTGGGAGTAAAAGGTACATCTCTCTGTGAAACAAAGTACACAATGTGGGTTAGATTCTACGGGAAATTGTCTAGAAACCTAGGGAGAAGCACTGCTGAAAATCCCGTGTGTTACGAGTATCACCGGGATGTCATATACAGCAGAACATCACTACATTAAATGATTCACTGTTCATCAAGACGCAGATTACAGTGAAAGACATTTTCAACCGTGTGTCTTTCGAGGGCTTCAGGAAGGAAGGGGTTGGGCTTTCCAAACACAACGTTGAGTAGGTGTTTCCGTGAAATCCGAGGGCTTCAAGAAGTAAGGGCTGCGCTTTGCGAACACAAGGTTGCATAGGTGTTTCCGTGCACTTTTATGCTAAATTGCTAGCTTTCCCAAAAGGAGACTGCACCGATTACTGTGTGACACATACGAGTATTTTGGGGACAAATGCTTTCAGCAAATCCCGTGTGGTAAGAATTTTCTGCGAAGTTTGATACCGTTGGCACAAGAAGGTACATCTTTCTCTGAAACAAAGTACACAATGTGGGTGAGATTCTTGGGAAAAATGTCTAGGAACGATGATAGAAGCACTTCTGGAAATCTCGTGTGGTACGAATATCACCGAAATGTCATATACAGCAGATCATCACTACGTTAAGTCATTCACTATTCAGGAAGACGCAGAAAACAGAGAAAGACATTTCCAACAGTGTGTCATTTGAGGGCTTCAGGAAGTAAGGGGTTGGGCTTTCCAAACACAACGTTGAATAGGTGTTTCCGTGAAATTTTATCCTGAATTGCTAGGTTTCCTACAAGGAGACAACACCGATTACTGTAAATTCCGTGTGATACACATGAGAGTTTCAGTCAAATCCCGTGGGATAAGAATTTGCTGCTAAGTTTGATATCCTTGGCAGTAAAAGGTACATCTTTCTGTGAAACAAAGTACACAATGTGGGTGAGATTCTACGGGAAAATGTCTAGGAACGAAGGAAGAAACTCTTCTGGAAATCCCGTGTGTTACGAGTATCACCGAATTGTCATATACAGCAGAAAATCACTACGTTAAATCATTCACTGTTCAGCAAGACGAAGATAAAAGAGAAAGATTTTTCCAACACAGTGTGTCATTCGAGGGCTTCAGGATGTAAGGGGCTTCGCTTTGCGAACACAACATTGAATAGGTGTTTCCGTGCACTTTTATTCTGAATTGCTAGATTTTCTACAAAGAGACAACACCGATTACTGTAAATTTCGTGTGACACACATGAGAGTTATGAAGACCAATGCTTTCGTTCCTTCTGAGAGTTTACAACTTTCCAGACCTGCTTTTCAGTCAAATTCAGTGTTGTACCAATTTGTTGCTATATTTGATACCAATTGTAGTAAACGGTACATCTTTCTGTGAAACACACTCATTACACATGTGGGTGAGATTCTTGGGAAAAATGTCTCGGAACGAAGGAAGAACTTCTGCAAATCCAGTGTGTGTTACGAGTATCACCGAAATGTGATATACATCACTACACTAAATCATTCACTGTTCATCAAGACGCAGATTACGGTGAAAGACATTTTATTTTCAACACAGTGTGTCATTCGTGGCGTCGCGAAGTAAGGGGCTGCGCTTTGCGAACACAACGTTGCATAGGTGTTTCCGTGCACTTTTATCCTGAATTGCTAAGTTTCCTACAAGAGACAACTCCGATACCTGTAAATTCCGTGTGACGCACAAGAGAGTTTGGGCGACAAATGTTTCCATTACTTTTGAAAGTCATAGCCTACGTAACTCACAGAGTTTACATCTTTCCTCCCCTGCTTTTCAGTCAAATCACGTGGGGTAAGAATTTGCTGCGACGTTTTACACCGTTTGCAGTAAAAGGTACATCTTTCTGTGAAACAAAGTACACAATGTGGGTGAGATTCTTGGGAAAAATCTCTAGGATCAGAGGAAGAAGCAGTTCTGGAAATAAGTTGTGGTACGAATATCACCGAAAGGTCATATACAGCAGAACATCACTATGTTAAATCATTCACTATTCAGCAAGACGCAGATAATAGAGAAAGATTTTTCCAACAGTGTGTCATTCGAGGGCTTCAGGAAGGAAAGGGCTGCGCTTTGCAAACACAGCGTTGCAAAGGTGTTTTCGTTCACTTTTATGCTAAACTGCTAGGTTTCCTACAAGGAGACAACACCGATTACTGTAAATTCCGTGTGACACACATGAGAGTTTTGAAAACAAATGCTTTCGTTCCATCTGAAAATCGTAGTGTAAGTAACTCAAAGAGTTTACATCTTTCCTGGCCTGCATTTCAGTCAAATCCCGTGGGATAAGAATTTGCTGCTAAGTTTAATAACGTTGGGAGCAAAGGTACATCTTTCTGTGAAACAAAGTACACAATGTGCGTTAGATTCTACGGGAAATTGTCTAGAAACCTAGGGAGAAGCACTGCTGAAAATCCCGTGTGTTACGAGTATCACCGAAATGTCATATACAGCAGAAAATCACTACATTAAATGATTCACTGTTCATCAAGACGCAGATTACAGTGAAAGACATTTTCAACAGTGTGTCTTTCGAGGGCTTCAGGAAGGAAGGGGTTGGGCTATCCAAACACAACGTTGAGTAGGTGTTTCCGTGAAATCCGAGGGCTTCAAGAAGTAAGGGCTGCGCTTTGCGAACACAAGGTTGCATTGGTGTTTCCGTGCACTTTTATGCTAAATTGCTAGCTTTCCTACAAGGAGACTGCACCGATTACTGTAAATTATGTGTGACACATACGAGAGTTTTGGGGACAAATGCTTTCGCTTTTTTCTGAAAGTCATTTTCTATGTAACTCACAGAGTTTACACCTTTCCCGGCATGCTTTTCAGTGAAATTCCGTGTTGTACGAATTTGCTTCTACATTTGATACCGTTGGTAGTAAACGGTACATCTTTCTGTGAAACACACTCAGTACACAATGTGGGTGAGAT
>NW_006404330.1:0-2999 GCF_000299155.1 Elephantulus edwardii
CCAAATATAAGAAGAACATTCTGAAAGCAGCAAGGGAGAAACATAGAGTAACTTATAAGGGAGAGCAGAAAAGATTAAATGCCATTTCCTCAGGTGAAATCATGCGAGCAAGAAGACAGTGGAATTCTATCTCCATCTCTATCTCTATCTCTACCTCTATCTCTATCTATCATCTATATCTACACTCAAAGAACACAACTGTCAGCCAAGAATACTGTACCCAGAAAAATGGTGCATCAAATATGAAGGAGAGATCAAGATATTCCCAGAAAAACAGAATATAATGGAGTTTGTAAAAAGAAGACCAGTGTTGCAGGAAACACTGAGAGACTTTTTTCTTACAGAGGTACCATAGAAAGCAAGATGGACCAAAGTAACTAGCAACAAAACCAAAAAGAACTCTATAAAATGATCGAAATAAAACCTTGCCTCCCAATAATCACACTGTGAATTGGTTAAATGCATCACTGAAGAGAAAATGATTAGCAGGCAGTATAAAAAAACCCCAAAACCATCAATATGTTGTCTACAATAGACACACTTGAAATATTAAGATAAAGAAAGAAAGAAAAAAAAACACAAGGGTGGGAAAAAATATACCAAGCAAATGGCAACCAGAAAAAAGCAGGAGTAGCGATATTAATCTTTGATAAAATAAATTTTAATGCAAAAACCATCACAAAGGACAAAGAAGGTCACTACATAATGCTTAAAGGGTCAATAGAACAAGAGGACATAACAATAATGAATATCTATGGACCAAATGAAAGACCTGCAAAATATATAAACCAAACATTAACAAACTGAAAAAGGAAATAGACAACACTACTATAGTACTTGGAGACTTCAATACACCCCTCTCAAGAAAAGGTAAAACTACCAGAAAGAAACTCAACAGTCTGAAGAATTAAACCATACAAAAAACCAACTCGACCTCACAGATATTTATAGGCTAATGCACCCCAAACCAGCACAGTATACCTTCTTCTCCAATGTGCATGAAACCTGACAGCCAACATTGTTTTCAATGAAGAGATTAAAGGCATTCCCTTTGAGAACAGGAACTAGGCAAGGATGCTCACTATCACCTCTATTATTCAATATTGTATTAGAAGCCTTAGCAATAGCAATAAGACAAGAGAAGGAAATAAGAGGTATCCAAATTGGCGGTAAAATTATCTCCATATGCAGATGATATGATAGTATACTTAGAAAACCCTAAAGATTCAGTAAGAAAACTCCTGGACATAGTTGACCAATTCAGCAAAGTGACACGGTAGATCAACATACAAAAATCAATTGGATTTCTCTATAGTGATAAAGAGAATACAGACGGAAGCTAGGAAAAACAATACCCATCACAATAGCTAATCACAATGTTAGCTAGGAGTGAATCTAATCAGAAGCACAAAATTCAAAGAGAATTGCAAAACAGTGCTATAAGAAACAAAAAGAGACCCAGAGAAATGGAAGAATATCCCTTGCTCATGGATGGGAAGACTTAATATTATGAAAATGACTATAATACCGACGGCAATTTAGATGTTCAATGCAATTCCAATACAAATACTAATTCCACTCTTCAAGGAGATGGAAAAGGCAATCTCCAGCTTCATTTGGAAGAGACACCGAATAAACAAAGCACTCCTTAAAAAGAGAAACAAGTGAAACCCAAATAAACAAATTATTGTATGCAAACCAATAAATTGTTTTTTAAAAAAAGAAAAAGAAAGAGAAACAAGGTAGGAGGCATCTCACTCCCCAAATTAAAATCTTACTACACTGCTATGGTAGTCAAGATAGCATGGTATTGGTACAATGACAGACATATAGATCAATGGAATAGAACTGAGAATTCAGAAATCAGCCCATCTATCTATGATCAACTGATTTATGACAAGGAGATTAAATCAGTTAAGTGGGGAAATGACAGCCTTTTAAACAAATGGTGTCGGCAAAATTGAAAAACTATCTGCAGAAAACTCAAGCAAGATCCACATGTCACTCCATACACAAAAACCAACTCAAAGTGGATCAAGGACCTAGGACTAAAACCAAGGACTATAAACTTCATTAAAGAAAAGCTTGGAAGAACTCTAGAAGTCCTAACCCACAACATAAACAGTCTTCCAAGCATTCTGAAAACCCTACAACCAGGAGAGGTTAAAATAGATGAATGGGACCTTCTAATAATCAAATGCCTATGCACATCCAAAAATTTCTCCAACAGGGTAAGAAGAGAAGCCACAGATTGGGAAAAATATTTGGTAATGACATGTCTGATAAGGGAATTATATTTAGAATTTACAAAATACTTGAGCACCACAAAAAGATATAAAAAAAAAACCCAACCCAATTGACAAATGGGCACAGGATATGAACAGATAGTTCACCAAAGAAGACATTCAGATGTCAAACAAACACATGAAGAAATGTACAAAATCCTTAGCTCTAAGAAACATTTAAATCAAAACAATTATGAGATATCATCTCACCTCCGTAAGAATAGCAGAATTTAACAGAACAGAAAACAGCAAATGCTGGCGAGATTGAGGAGAAACTAGAACCTTTATTCACTGTTGGTGGAAGTGTAAAATGGTGCAACCACTGTGGCAGGAAGTGTGGCGCTTTCTCAAAAATTTGGAAATAGAAATACCATTTGACCCAGCAATTCCACTACCAGTAATATACCCTAAAGAAACCAGAACTGCCACCCAAGCAGATATATACATACCCATGTTTATTGGGGCTTTTTTCACAAAGGAAAGAGTTAGAAACAACCCTAGTGCCCATCAACAAACGAATGGATAGAGAAGCTCTGGTATATTCACGTAATGGAATATTATGCTGCACTGAAAAACAAGGAACTCATGAATTATTATACAAAATCTGGAGGACGTTATGCTGAGTGAATTATCTCAATCATGAAAGGACAAATACTGCATTATGCCACTGTTGTAAAGCGGGATTGACATTGGGGTTGGGAGGAAACTAAGAAA
>NW_006404331.1:0-512 GCF_000299155.1 Elephantulus edwardii
AGTTGGATTGATTCAGTGACTGGGATAATTGGGATGGGAGACAGTGCGATTGGCACAGGACAGAGCGGAGTTTAGAGCTGTTGTAAATAGGGTCGCTATGAGTCGCAAGCGACTCGACGGCACATAACAATAACAATGTACAATAGCTCTAAACCCTGCTCAATGAGCCAACGTCATTTTCTATGACACACCTAACCCATTAGCCCAGTCACTGAATTAATCCAAATAATCAAAGGTCTTCCTCTCTTTCTCTGTCTTGCCACCTTCCAAAGTCCTTTCCAAGGACTAGTCATGCCCAAAGTATGTCAGATGGAGCTTCCAAAGTCCTTGCCTCAAAGGAGCAGCTTGGTTTCACCCTCTCCAGGACAAATCTGTTCTCCTTGCAGTTCATGGTATATTCAGTACTCTTCTCCAACACCACAACTCAAAAGTATCAACCCTATCCTCCTATCATCCCTAGTCATTGTCCAGCTTTCTGACACATAGCAAGTAATTGCAAAGATCATGGCCCA
>NW_006404331.1:1758-2884 GCF_000299155.1 Elephantulus edwardii
GTACACTTTACTACATAGTAGAATTGCCAGGTCAAATAGTATTTTTATTTCCACCTTTTTGAGAAAGAGCCATACTGTTTCCCATACTGGTTACACCATTTTTAATGCTCCCCAACAACGAATATGGATTCCAGTTTCTTTACCATCTTGACTGAAACTGGTGTACCAGAAGAATAAATAAAATTCAAATGGATATTCTTCTGGTACATCAATTTCAGCCAAGATCCATCTGACTTTGGCAATGATGTCCTTGGTGCCAAGGCCTCTAATTTAGTCAATTAAAAGGAAAATATGGCCTCACAAGGATATATAATAACTATATGACTCCTCTCTTTCTCTCGCTCTCTCTCTGATTGAATAATTGCACTGGAAAAATCTGCTGTCAGGGACTTTTCTAGAGTGCTGGAAAGCAACGATGAGGCAATCATCAGAACGGAGAAAGGAAACACCGTATGGTTCAAAATTGGGAAGGGCATAGACCAGAAAAGTGTCCTGTCTCCATACCTTTTCAATCTGTATGCAGAACAGATTATCTGGGAGGCTGGGCTCTATGAGGAGAACTATGGTGTCAGGATTGGTGGAAAATTCATCAACAACCATCACTATGCAGATGACACAACCCTGCTTGCTGAAACTGAGGAGGAACCTGAAGCGCTTGCTGCAGAAGGTCAAGGACTGCAGTTTTCAATATAGATTAAAGCTCAAAATCAAGTAAACAAAGATTCTCACCACTGGACCAAATGGCAGAATCATGATAGATGGTGAAGAGACTGAATTTGTTAACAACGTAAGCTTGCTTAGCTCCATAATCAACACTCTTGGCACCAGTAGTTATGGAATCAAAAGACAAATTGTATTGAAAAAGTCTGCTGTCAGATACCTCTCCAGAGTACTGAAGAGCAATGATATCAGTCTAGAGATTAAGGTGTGCCTGATCTGGGCCAGGATCTTTGCAATTACTTGCTATGTGTCAGAAAGCTGGACAATGACTAGGGATGATAGAAGGATAGAATTGATGCTTTTGAGTTGTGGTGTTGGAGAAGAGTACTGAATATACCATGAACTGCGAGGAGAACAAACAGATTTTTTCTGGGCCACTTGGCAGCATCAGGATGGATGGTATAGA
>NW_006404332.1:0-643 GCF_000299155.1 Elephantulus edwardii
GTAAGGAGGGACCAGTTCTTGGAGAAGGACATCATGCTTGGGAGGGTGGATGGATAGCACAGGAGGGGAAGACCCTCTACGAGGTGGACTGATACAGCGACTGGGGTAATCGGGATAGGTCTATCAGAGACAGTGCTATTGGCACAGGACAGAGCAGAGTTTAGAGCTATTGTACATAGGGTCGCTATGAGTCTCAAGCAACTTGAAAACACATAACAACAACAATGCAAAGGCATTTGACTGTGTGGCTAATCTTGAAGAAAATGGGAATCCCAGAACACTTGATTGTGCTTATGTAAAACCTATACTTGGACTAGGAAGCTGTCCTCAGAACAGACCAGGGAGACATTGCATAGTTCATAATCAAGAAAGGAATGTGTTAGGAATGCATCCTGTCTCCATACCTTTTCAATCTATATGCAGAATAGATAATTTTTGAGACAGGGCTTTATGAGGGGGAATGTAGCATCAAGATTGGAGGAAGACTCAACAGTTAACGTTATGTGGATAATATAACCATGCTTGCTGGAACTAAAGATCAGAAGCTCTTGGTGCAGAAGGTCAAGGATTGTAATCTTCAGTATGGATTGAAGCTCAACATCAAAAAGACAAAAATTCTCACCACTGGACCAATTGGCAGCAC
>NW_006404332.1:2913-3439 GCF_000299155.1 Elephantulus edwardii
AAAACTTCCAGACTTGACTCAAACAAGAGAAACAATTATTTTTAAACCATTTGTATCATTTATTTATCATATTTTCATCTTACCTGGATCCGTAATCAATAATCTTGATACCAGAAGTTGAGAAATCAGAAAGTGTGTTGCTTTGGAAAATATCTGCTGTCAGGGAACTCTCTAAAGTGCTAAAGAGCAAGGATGTCAGTTTAGTAACTAAGGTGCAAAATTCCATATGATTCTGCTGGAAGGAGAATACCCCAAGAAAATTAGAACTGAGACACAAACAGAGAACTGTGTACCAACATTCATAGTAGTGTTATTGACAGCCACAAAAACATGGAAAGAGCCCAAATGTCCAACCACAATTGAATGGATGGAGAAATTGTGATATATTCATGTGAAGGAATAATACGCAGTACTGAAGAACAACAATTTTGAAAATTACTGCATAACTTTTTTTTCTGTAATTATATTTTATTAATTTTCATAAACATTTACAGAGATTTTGGGTTTCCATTCATTCATTGTTGCA
>NW_006404333.1:0-550 GCF_000299155.1 Elephantulus edwardii
AGAGGCCTGCTATTTCAGAAGTGGATGGCCAATCCTTCTTCCTAGTCTGTCTTAATCTGAATGTTTAGATTTAGAGGAATATCTGACAGACAAGCCATTTGTGGAGCAGTGAAAGATAAGTCCCTCATTGTGAAGTTAACCATTAGTTACAGTGTTGACACTGTCCTTTGCCCAGTGTCTTGACCCACTTATATCCTAGCTCCACCCTCCGCCAGGATACCTCTTCACTTCTACCAAATCCCTTCATAAATTATCTTCCATAATCCCTTCATAAATTACCTCTGCACATCAGCAGAGAATTGCCGGAAGTCCAGGCTGGGCTTAGAAGGGGTCGTGGTACTTGGGATATTGTAGCTGATGTTAGATGGATCTTAGCCAAAAGCAGGGAATACCAGGAGAATGTCTATCTGTGTTCCATTGATTATACAAAGGCGTTTGTGTGGATCATAACAAATTGTGGCTGACTCTGAGAATAATGGGAATCCCAGAACATTTAATCGTGCTAATGTGAAACCTATACTTGGACCAAGAGGCAGTTAGTTGTCAGAAC
>NW_006404333.1:3365-4035 GCF_000299155.1 Elephantulus edwardii
AACAATCTACTTCCCAAGGAATCAGGAGAAGGTAGGAAAACTACCACCTCGTAAGCCTTTAAGTGGTGGCAGTCCTGTAGTGATGATCTAGGAAAATTTCACAAAACACCAGGATAGTATAATACCTAAGACATTGTCCAGGTTGTATATTCATCTTTCTGGAGCATCTATCCAATGTGAGACTGCTTACTCTGGTTTTGATATGGAAGCTGGAATCTATGAAGTTTCTGGATTACATGGAAATAATTTCTTGGTAGCTCTAGCCAGAAAGAGCAGGAGTACAAGTGACTAAGGGAAATAGGCTCAGGTTCCTAGGATGCAGAGGGTCACTCACCTGCTATAGTTCCAGAAAACATGTGAAAGGCCAACAGGAGCAGGAGTGGCGGCATCATCTGAGGAAGGCTACCCAGGCTAAAGCTGATGGTGTCTCAATCCAAAATAACCACAGTGCAATGAAGAGGGTCAGACCCAGTGACTTTATATCACACACATACAACTGTGATAGACGCGTTTGGTTGGGTGTCATCATGCCAGTTGATGTGCAGAATTTTTCTGGTTAAGTTAGATGAGAACAACAGTGTCACCACATTTTTATTCATAGCTGCCAAGATCCAAGCAGAAAACACAAATAAAGAACAAGAAGATGAAGGTTGGTGAGATTGTGTCGACA
>NW_006404334.1:0-547 GCF_000299155.1 Elephantulus edwardii
TGCCCTGAGCACTGAGGTTGCCCCTGTCGGCTCGTGGGGTGCATATGTGGGGCGCCAGGTGCCCTGAGCACTGGGGCTGCCCCCATGGCTGGTGGGGTGCACGTGTGGGGAGCCCACTGCCATGCAGCAGTCCATGCACCATCAACAGTGTCGCTGTCACTTCACTTGGTTTCCTCAGTCTTCCTAGTGGTGTGCAGCAGCCAGTGCACCTTGCAGCTGTCACCCCACTCTTCCTTGGGGTGCACGTTGGGGGAGCCTGGTGCCCTGAAGCAGCCTGTGTACTGTGAACACCGGGGATGTCCCCACTTCACTTCCTCCCTCTTCCTGGGGGTGCACGTGCAGGGGGGGCGGTGCCCCCCAAACACGGGGGCTGTCCCCCACTCTCGCTAGCGGGGTGCACGTGAACACTGGGTTGCACCTCGCTCGTGCTCCAGCGCGGGCCTGGTGGCGCGGGGACGGACGAGGCAGGTGGCGAGGGTTGGGGTCCACGCAGCCAGGAGCGAGCCCCCCGCGATGTGACGGCGCCCCGCGGGGATGCAGCATCCTG
>NW_006404334.1:1772-2765 GCF_000299155.1 Elephantulus edwardii
GCCGGGGGCCGGGTCCGCGCGTGTCCGCGTGCCGCTGGGTCCCTGGAGAAGGGGCTTCGCCTGCTCTTGTCTGCACCGGTGGGCAGCAGAGCGACTTGAGCCTTAGGGGTGCCGGGCAGCCGCTGGGGTCCCGCGGCTTCCGGAGGACGTGCTCTGCGGGGCGGGTGCGGATCGCCAGGCCGGGTTCTCGTTCGGCCTGGGTGCGCGTCATCGGGCAGCATCCGCTCCGGGGAGACGTGCGTCTCGGGGAGTCGTGCGTCCCGCGGGGTCCGCTCTGCAGCGGGTGGTCTTGGTGGGGACCGGCCGACAGCCTTGCGGGCCGCGGGGTGTCCGGGTCTCCAGCTGCAGACGCGCGGGCGGGCCTTGGTCCGCGTGTTGCACGCCTTTTCGCGGCGCTCTTGGACGGCGGCCTCCTGGTCCAGGTCCCGCAGGAGCACGGTCACGTGCTCGGGAGCCCGTTCTTCGCAGGGTCAGCCACAGCTTATCATGATCCAGTCAATAAAGCACAGACACGGGATTCCTGGGATTCCTTGCTCGCCCGCGATCCCTGGGACATCAGCCCAGACTTGCCTGCCGCGGCCTCTTCGGGCAGTTCTGTTGTGGCCGCTTTGATCTTGAGCAGGGTTTTGCTTGCCTGTGATTTAATGATGTTCTGTAATTTCCACATTCAATTGGATCGCCCTTCTTGGGAATGGGAGCACACGAGGACCTCTGGAGTCGGCCAGGCAGGCAGCTGTCCTCCACGCTTCGTGGCACCGACAGATGCCAGGGCTGCATCTCTTCCTGGAAGCCTGTTACTGGGGATCCCATCGATTCCTGGGGCCTCATTTCTTGCCAGTGTTTTCAGTGCAGCTTGAATTTCTTCCTTCTTTGCCATTGACTCTTGATTGCACGGTTCTTGTTATGTGCCCTTGAATCTCCTGTGACTCCTAGCGACCCAATGTACAACAGCCCTAAGCCCTGCTCTATCCTGTGCAGACCTCACTGTCTCTG
>NW_006404335.1:0-1227 GCF_000299155.1 Elephantulus edwardii
TCCAGCACCACAGCTCAAAGGCATCAATTCTCCTTCTATCATCCTAGTCATTGCTCAGTTTTCTAATGCTTAGCAAGTAATTGCAAAGACTATAGTCTGAATCAGGCACACCTTAGTCTCCAGACTGACACCATTTTTCAATACTTTGGAAAGGTCTCTAACAACAGACTTTCCCACTGCAATTTGTGTTTTCATTTCCTGACTACTGGTACCAAGCATACTGATTGTGGAACCAAGCAAAACAAAGCTGTTAATAATCTATTCATTGTCTATCATGATACTGACAATTGACCCATTTGTGAGAATCTTTGTTTTCTTGATGTTAAGTTTCAATCCATATTGACCTTCTGCAGCAAGTGTTTCAGGTCCTCCTCAGCTTCAGCAAGCAGGGTTGTGTCATCTGCATTATGTAGGTTGTTGATGAGTCTCTTCCTCCAATGCTGATACTACATTTTCTCCTCTTAGAGCCCAGCCTCCCAGATGATCTGTTCTGCATAAAGATCCCTTCCCAATTTTGAACCATGCAGTGTGTCCTTGTTCTGTTCTGATGACAGCCTCCTGGTCCAAGCATAGGCAAAACTAAGTGTTTTGGGATTCCCATTCTAATCAGTTAGTCACAATTTGTTGCACAGTCAAATGCCTTTACATAGTCAATAAAACAGAGATAGACATTCCTCTGGTACTTTCTGCTTTCAGCCAAAGTCCATCTAACATTAGCTATAATATCTGTCGTACCATAGACTCTTTGAGGCCCAGCCTGCACTTCCAGCAGTTCTCTGTTGATGGGTTGTTCCAGTTGTTTTTTACTAATTTTCAGCAGAATCTTGCTTGCATGTGGTATTAATGATATGATTTCCATATTGGGTTGGGTCAATTTTCTTTGGAATGGAAAGAAATATAGATCTATTCCAGTCAGTTGGCCAGGTGATTGTCTTCCAGATTTCTTGGCACAATGTGCCAATGTGCCGGGCGATGCCTGTCTGTTAAAGTGTGTCATTTGGTATGCTGTCAATTCTTGGGGCCTTGTTTTTTGCCAACACTTTCAGAAAAGCTTGAACTTCTTCTATCATCATCATCATCATCATCACAGGCTCTTGCTTATATGTGGTTTTATGACATTCTTCTGTGACAGCCCATTCCTTTTGATATAATGACTCTGTATACTCTTTACATCTTTCATTCTTCCTGGATCATTCAATTGTCTGCCCAAAACATCTTTAAGTATTG
>NW_006404335.1:1592-3017 GCF_000299155.1 Elephantulus edwardii
CATAGACTTCAATGCCGTAAACATATTTCATCCAGTTTTTCTTGCAGTTCAGCCCTTTTAATTTTCTAACACCAGATCTTTTAATATGTCATTATAATTCTTTACTTTGTCTTCCTGTGCTGCCCTTTGAAATCTTCAGTTCAGCTCTTTAATATCTTGATTTCTTCCCTTTGCTTTTGCCTTCTCAGGGTTCCAGTGCAATATTCAGAGTCTCTTTTGACATGCATTTTGGCCTTTTCTTCCTCCTCTACCTTTTGCATTCTTCCTGGATGATACTTCTGATATCCTCTCACAGCTCATCTGATATTCATTCGTTGGTGTTCAAGGCCTCAGACCTGCTTCTGAGATGGTTTTAAAATTCAGGTGGGTTAGACTCAAAGTCAGATTTTGGTTCCCACGGATTTAATATAATTTTCCTTAGTTTCAGCTTGAACATGCATTACGAGTAGTTGGTGGTCGTTCTACAATCAGCATCAGGCCTAGTTTTCACAGCTGATATTGAGCTTCTCCCTCGATTCTTTCCACAGATGTAATTGATCTGATTTCTATGCCTACCATCAGGTGAAATCCATGTATATACACTGCGTATATGTTTCTTATAAAAAGCATTTGCAGTAAATAAATTTTTGATTGTACAAAGTTCTGTAATTTTATCTCCAGACTCATTTCTGTCACCAAGTCAATGTTTTCCAACTACTGATCCTATTTCTCTGTTCCCAACTTTTGCATCCCAGTTGTCTATTATTATTAATGCATCTTGATTGCATGTTCAGTTGATTTCTGGCTGCAAAATTTGGTAGAAATCATCTATTTTCTCCTCTTTGACTCTAGTTTTTGGTTCATATATTTGAATGATCGTAGCAATCTTCCTTGTGTGTGTGTGGATTTTAACCTATCACAATGTTGTATTTCAAGATAGATCTGGAAAAGACTTTAACTATGAAAGCAACCCCATTTCCCCTCACCTTTTCATCTCTGACATAATAAAACCTATGATCTGACTCAAAATGTCCCATACCAGTCCATCACATCTCGCCAATACCTAGTATGTCAATATATATGTGTTTCCCTTTCTTTCTTAACGATGTCAAACTTCCTACATTCATGGTTCTCACATTCCACGTTCTAATCTTCCAATCACTAGTGTCTTCTTACAAATGTTCCTCCTCCTTTGTGTTTCCACAGTTGAGGGCTCAGCCTCAGTTGTCATGTCTGCTAGTCTAAGTGTTCTCTATTGTATATAGGATTTTCAGAGCCTGTTATTTTGGAAGTAGATGGCCAATCCTTCTTCCTAGTCTTTCTTAATTTGAATGCTCATATTTATAACTGTATCTTATAGACAAGCTTTTTTATTTTTTTACAGAAAAGAGCAGATGAAAAACATTTATCCAATTATAGAAACAACAAATAGATTCAGTCATCCCC
>NW_006404336.1:0-1025 GCF_000299155.1 Elephantulus edwardii
CATGTGTTGTTTTCTGTTCTGTTAATTTTTGCTATTCTTACTGGAGTCAGAGGAGATCTCACAGTTTTGATTTGCATCTCTCTTAGAGCTAGGGATTTTGACCATTTCTTCATGTGTTTGTTCACAATCTGAATATCTTCTTTGGTGAAGTGTCAGTTCATATCCTGTGTCAAATTTTCAATTGGGTTTTTTACCTTTATCTTGTTGTGGTGCAAATGGACTGTTAGAAGAATAAACAGATATATCTTGGAGAAAATGCTACTAGAGTGCTCCTTAGAGCCAAGGATGGTAAAGTTTCATCTCACATACTTTAGGCATGTTGTTAGGAGGGGCTACTCCTTGGAAAGAGACATCATGCTTGGAAAAGCACAGTCAGTGAAAGAGAAAAAGACACTCAATGATGTAGATTGATACAGTGTCTATAGCAATCAACTCAAGTGTGTTGGAGATGATAAGGATGGCACAGAAAAGGGCAGGGTTCAGATCTGTTGTACATAAGATGGCTACGAGTTGTACTTGGCTCAATGGCACATAACAAGATCAAAAAGAATAAGAGTATGAACTGATTGAGGAAGACTTAATAACAAAATATTCGTTAGAGATATTGGCCTATAATTTTCCTTTTGTGTATCTTATTGCCTAGATTTAGCACCGTATTTATGCTGGCTTCATAGAATTAATCTGGGGGTATTATTTCTTTTCCTATGCTGTGGATATAGTTTAATAGTTTAAGACAGTCAAGTAGTATGAGTTCTCTGAATATTTGGCAGAATTCTCCTGTGAAGACTCCTTGCCAGGGTGTTGTTGTTGTTGTTGTTGTTAGGAAGGATTTTTGTTTGTTTTTAATTTCTTCAATCTCTTTTTTAGTTATAGGTCTGTTCCATTTTCAAGCTCCCAGACATAGTTTGAATGAAAATGTTCTTTGGAATTTACAAATATGCCATGTTTTGTTTTGTTGTTGTTATGTGCCATTGAGTTTCCTGTAATTCATAGCAGCCCTGTGCACAATAGCTCTGATGTCTGTC
>NW_006404336.1:1950-2908 GCF_000299155.1 Elephantulus edwardii
GTGCTAGAGAAAAGTCTTGAACATACCATGGACTGCCAAGAAAACAAAGAGGTCTGTCTTGGAGAGGGGGAAACCAAGTCTTTCCTTGGAGGCTAGAATTTTGAAACTCTGCCTCACTTACTTTGGGCATATGGCCATAAGAGATCGATCCTTGGAGAAGGACATCATACTCAGAAGGGTGAATGCACAGTTCAGGAGAAGGAGATCCTGAATGAGATGGACTGATACAGTAACTAGGGCAACAGAGGTTGGTATGTTGGAATTAGTAAGACTGGCTCAGGATAGAGAAGGGTTCAGAGCTTCTGTACATAGGGTCACTATATACTTCAGGCGACTCAAGGATACATAAGAACAATAACATACTATGACAGGTTTGGAAGCAGGAGTGGCATTCACTTCCTAAATAACACACCTCCGGAAACTCTAGAAAATTTGATAAATGTCAATAGTTGTTGTAGAGGGGCTTCAGGCTTTTTGTTCATAGGGTCACTATGAGTCATGCTCAACTCAGAGACAACCACCTGTCAGTTCAGGTCATATGTTGTCATAAAATGAGTTAAGATAGACAGTTGGGATAGTGTAGTTAAAAATAAGATATTAGGAATTTATATCTGTATACTCATAAATCTTACTGAGTTAAATAGTAATAGAACAATAATGATAAAGGAAAAATTTCTCCAAAAACCTAATAAGTACCTATAAAATCTAAAAAGTTTTATATATATATGTTGTTGTTGTTATGTGCCGTCAAGTCGCTTGCGACTCATAGCGACCCTATGTACAACAGCCCTAAACTCTGCTCTATCTTGTGCCAATCACACTGTCTCTGACACTCCCATCCCAATAACCCCAGTCACCGAATCAATCCATCTCATAGAGGGCCTTCCCCTCCTGCGCTGTCCCTCCACCCTCCCCAGAATGATGTTCTTACAACATGTCTAAAGTATGTTAGACGGAG
>NW_006404337.1:0-783 GCF_000299155.1 Elephantulus edwardii
TAAAATTAATTTAATATTGGTATTAAGTAAATTCAAGAATACTTAATTGGAATCCATTTCTGCTCATGTGGAACTTGTACATAAACCAAGAAACAATCTTGTATATTGTAGCTAGTGTTAGATGAATCTTAGCTGAAAGCAGGGAATACCAGAGGAATGTATATCTGTGTTTCATTGACTACGCAAAGGCATTTGACTGTTTGGATCGTAACAAACTGTGGCTGACTCTGAGAAGAATGGGAATCCCAGAACATTTGATCATGCTAATGAGAAACCTATACTTGAACCAAGAGGCAGTCATCAGAACAGAGCAAGCAAACACTGCATGGTTCAAAATTGGGAAGGGCGTACTCCAGGGATGCATCCTATCTCCATACCTTTTCAACCTGTATGCAGAACAGATTATCCGGGAGGCTGGGCTCTACGAGGAAAAATGTGGGATCAAGATTGGTGGAAGATCTATCAACAATCTGTGATATGCAGATGGCACAACCCTGCTTGCTGAAACTGAGGAGGACTGCAGCCTCCAATATGGACTGAGGCTCAATGTCAAGAAGACAAAGATTCTCACCACTGAGCCAGTTGGAAGCATCAGGATGGATGGTGAAGAGATTGAAATTGTTCATAGCTTTAGTTTGCTTGGCTCCACAGTCAACACTCTCAGCACCAGTAACCAGGAAATGTAAAGACATATTGCCATGGGAAAGTCTGCTGTTAGGGACATCTCCAAAGTACTGAAGAGCAATGGTGTCTCTCTGGAGACTAAGGTGCGTCTGATACAGG
>NW_006404337.1:2563-3101 GCF_000299155.1 Elephantulus edwardii
ACTTGTGAGTTACAAATAGAAGGGCTTTGAGGGTGTTGCTTTCAGGTTTACTGGGGGGGGGAGGGTGACAGAAGGTGGCCTAGGTAACATTCTCTAGATACCCTAGGCATTCTTTTTTTTTTCCCCTTCCCCACCCAGAGGTCAGATGGCACAATCTGGGGACTGAGGATCTCACCCTGAGGGCTGCAATGGCTCACCCCGAGCCGGGGGCCGAGGGCAGCCCGCCCCAGGCAGAGGGCCGTGATGGCTCGCCCCGAGCTGGGGGCCGAGGGCAGCCCATCCTAAGCAAGGCAACACCACCCAGGAGCTAGCTGGTATACTCCCTCTCCAATTGTCCCTACCCCAGTCTGGTCCCCTCACCTGACTGAGGACTCTGTGGTCAGGGATAGTGTCTCCAATTCCAGCACTGCCATTTTTACACCCCCCCAATAAGTGGTCATACTATATTTTGAAGTAGGAGTCACTGCCCTCCCCCTTTATATATGATGAAGGGAACCTGAGAATTGTGAACAGACTCCCCCCAGGTCTAACCATCTTT
>NW_006404338.1:0-2933 GCF_000299155.1 Elephantulus edwardii
AAAGCTCTGATGGCTTAGTGCAAAGAAGCTGTGCTTCAATCCTGAAGCCATGCAGTTCAAATCCACCAGATGCTCCTTGGGAGAAGGATGACAATCTTCTCCCATGTAATTATCTGCCTCTGAAAACCCACTGGATGGTCAGCTATGGGTCAATTCCAATTTGATGGGATACAATAACAACAACAACATGGACAATATTCATTGAATGACCCAGAACACATCAAAAGTAGATGGAGAGAATACACAGAATCACTATACCAAAAAAAGTTGTGACTGACACTGAAAAATTTCAGAAAGTATCATGTGAGTAGGAGCCAATGGTAATGAAAGAGGAGGTGGACACTACATGGAAGGCATTGGGAAAGCATAAGGCCCCATAAATTAATGGGATACCAATTTATTTGTTTCAATTAACAGATGTAGCCCTGCATGCACTCACCAGTCTATGCCAGGAAATTTGGAGGACCAGTGTCTGGCCAACAGATTAGAAGAGGTCTGTATTTGTTTCCATTCCCAAGAAAGGTGATCCAACAGAATGTGTAAACTGTGTTAATGTCACATGCAAGAAGTATACTGCTGAAGACCATTCAAAAAGAAGAGTTGTAGAAGATATGTACTGCCAGAAGTTCAAGCAAGATTTAGAATTGGCTGTGGTTCCAGGGAGAACATTGCTGATGTCAGATGGATCTTGGCCGAAAGTAAAGAGTACCAAAAGAATATCTATTTATGTTTCATTGATTATGCAAAGACATTTGACTGTGTGGATCATAACAAGTTATGGTTAACATTGAGAAGAATGGGAATCCCAGAACACTTAATTGTGCTCATGTGAATCTTCTACCCAGACCAGGAGGATATTGTATGAACAGAGTATAGGAATAATACATGGTTTAAAATTAAGAAGGGAGTGCATCAAGGTTGTATTATTTCTCGCTTCTATGCTGATCAAATTATTCGAGAATCTGGGCTCTATGAAGAGGAATACGGCATAAGGATCAGAGGGAGACTCATCAATAACCTGCTTTATGCAGATGACATAACCTTGCTTGCTGAGAGTGAGGAAGGCTTGAAGCACTTGCCGCAAAAGATTAGAGAACATAGCCTTCAATATGAATTGCATGTGGATGTCAAGAAAATAATGAAAACCACTGGACTGATAGGAAACATTAGAATATATGGAGAAAAGATTGAAACTGTCAACAGCTTCATGTTACTTGGATCCACATTTAACATTTTTGGTATCAGCAGTCAGGAAATCAGGAGACATTTTGCACTGGAGAAGTCTTCAGTTAGGGACCTCTACAAATTATTGAGAAGTAATGATGTGAGTTTGAGGACTAATGTACATCTGATTCTGGCCATGGCCTTTCTGATCATTTGCTATGCATCTGAGAGATAGAAAATGAATAAGGATGACAGAAGAAGAATTGAAATTTTTGAGCTGTGGTGTTGAAGAAGAGTGCTGAACATCCCATGGACTACCAAAAGAAGAAACAAATATATCTTGGAGAAAGTGCAGGCCAAGTGCTCTTTAGAGGCAAAGATGATGATGTTTGGCCTCACATACTTTAAGTATATTGCTGGGAGGGACTATTCCTTGGAGAGGAACATGATGCTCAGAAAGGTGGAGGGTTTGTGAAGGAAAGGAAGACCCTCGACCAGGTGGATCGATATGGTGCCCACTACAATGGGCTCTAGTGTTTCAGGAAGCATGAGGATGGCACACGATAGGACAGGGTTTAGAGATGTTGTTCACAGGTTTGCTGTAAGTCATACTCGACTCAATGGCACCTAACAGCAACAACAACAATACTCTTCAACTCTTATTTTTACTCTAGAAATACAAACTTAACATCACCTAAAACCAACTTAAGTCAGTATAGATATAAAGTTGATTCTTTATTGGGTTTCTAAGGCTGTACATTACACAGGAAGAGTTTATCCCTCCAGCCGCTGGTTGATTCTAGCCACCACAGAAGTGCAGTCTTTGGTTTAGTAGCATCACTTCCTAAGGACTAGTCCACAAGACCACCAATTAATAGTAGAGAGAAAACACTTAAAGATCCATTATATGCTGCTGCTGTTTTTGCTAGGTGACATTAGCCATTATGGTCTTCACAATTACTTGCCACTCATCAGAGAGCTGGACAATGAGTTAAGGACGACAGAAGAATTGATGCCTTTGAGTTGTGGCATGGAAGAAGAGTATGAACTGCCAAGAAAACAAATACATCTGTCTTGGAGAAGGTGAAACCAAGTTTCTCCTTAGAGGCTAGGATTTTGAAGTGCCATCTCACATAATTTGGGCACGTGGCCAGGAAGAACTGGTTCTTGGAGAAGAACATCATGCTCAGAAGGGTGGAAGGAAAGAACAGGAGAGGGAGAACTGGTTCTTGGAGAAGGACATCATGCTGAGAAGGGTGGAAAAAAAGAACAGGAGAGGGAGACTCTGGATGAGATGGACTGATTGATACAGTAACTGGGACAATGATGGTTGGTGTATCAGAATCAGTGAGATTGGCTCAGGGAACTGTCTTTGAAGAATCATTTGGAGGGTCAGCTATGAGTTGGTTCTGACTCAACACATCAAGTTATCGTAAGTCTTGATTGTGGATTCAAGTGAAAAGAAATTGTTGACAACTTTAATATTTTCTCCATCGTTCATTAGTATGCCTAAGGATCAGTGATGAAGATTTTTTTTGTTGTTGTCTTGATGTTGAGATGTAACCCATAGTAAAGGCTATAATCTTTGGTATTCTTAAATTTTTCAAGGCCTCTTCACTTTTTGCAAGCAAGGTTGTATCACATGTATAATGCACATTGCTGATGAGTCTTCCACACATTCTTATGCTACCTTGTTCTTCATATGTTCCAATTTCTTAAACGATTTGCTCAGCATACAGTTTGAATAGATATGGAGGAAGTATACACCC
>NW_006404339.1:0-553 GCF_000299155.1 Elephantulus edwardii
TAGTTTTACCATTGTAATGTACTAATCCATGACAATAATTATTAATCATTTTTTCCTGTGTATGATATGCTCTTATAAAGCAAAATTCTTTATAAAAGAAAATCCACTACCCTGAACATTTGAGATAACAGAAATCTACCAAAGTTTGTTAAACTTATAATATTACAAGTAAATTCATCTTAATAATAACTTCCTCAAATGCAAGTTTTAATACTATTTAAAAACCTATTCACATTGCCACTAAAAATGATATTTATGCTACAATATTAATAAGTACTTGTATTTTACCATGTAATCTATATTCTTTAAGTGCATATGGTACTAATATGTGTAATCAGTACTATGAATTGATACATCATTATATATAAAATCTATTTAATATTCCAGAGCATAATTTATTTTCAACATTTTGTCATTTGGCTGAAAAATAATGAAAATATGAAAAAAAACTGTTTACATAAAAAAACCTATTATACTCCAACCTACTAATGAAAGAAACATAGTAGCTTAATAGACATTAATAATTTTCATTTGGAATTAGTTAACTGTCATT
>NW_006404339.1:3488-4027 GCF_000299155.1 Elephantulus edwardii
ACATCTGTGGAAGAAACCTTTGAAGAAGTTCAACATCAGCAGTAAAAACTAAGTCAAGTATTAATTGTGGAACAGACTAGCAGCTGCTCATATGCAAGTTCAATTAAAAGTAAAGAAGTTTAAATAATATCTACAGAAATCAAAATTTGATGGTAAGGCTATCTTCCACTAATTTAAAAACCAACTCAGGAATAGGTTTGAGGCCATGAACACTAATTAACAAAGAGCAGATAAGCTGTGGGAAGATATCAAGAATATCATTCATGACAAATGCAAAAAGTCATTACAAAGAACAAAGAAGAAGAAAAGACCAAAATAGATGTCAGAATAGATTCTGAATTCTGTACTAGAGTCCTGAGAAGCCAAAACAAAGGGAAAAATTCAAGAAGTTAAGGTTATTTTTATTTTTAATCCAGGTGGTGTGATTTTCCTCTAAAAAGTAAATGTTGGGAACAGGTGTAAAGAGATGTTATTCTATGCATTTGAGTTGGAAATGACTCATAGTTGACCCTCCAAGATTATAAATCATATTTGGAGGA
>NW_006404340.1:0-628 GCF_000299155.1 Elephantulus edwardii
TAAGTGTATTCATCAGCTTCTGAGGTCATAAACTAGGGAAATGTCTGTGGGGCCCTGGGATTTACACTCATGTAGGTCCAGTTTGTTGATAAATCATTAATTTTCTGATGATGTATCCCATATTGAGATACTTGCATTTACACGCACAAGGTAGAAAAAGGGTTTTTTTCCCCTTAAGAAGACAACCAATCAGGTCAGGTTCTTTCAGGGTCAGCAGTCCTGTCATGGAGGTTGTGTGATGTTATATGTGTCGTTATGGTATGTGTGTCTTGTGTGATGTTGTGGGTGTCCTGTGTAATGGTATATGTGATCTGTGTGACATAATGTGTGTGCTCTGAAGTTATGTGTGTACTGTGTGATGCTGTGTGTGTACTGTGTGATAGTCTGTGTGTACTTTGCTTTGTAATATATGCATTCTGTGTGCTAAACTTTCTATTCCCTCCCTTGAGGAATCCAAATTATATCCTGATTCCTCTCTCTTGTTCCTGAATGGTTTCCTAGTGAATAGTTTATTATCCATTGTTAATGTACTTAATCTGGAAATTGGGCCAACATCAGTGTTTGCTCACAGAAGAAGCCTTGATTATGCAGCAAGTCTGATGCTTTTACTAAAAGGAGGTAGTCAATC
>NW_006404340.1:1643-2926 GCF_000299155.1 Elephantulus edwardii
TAAGCCAAACCTACCTAAGCCTAAGCCTAGATTTAACCCTAAGCCTGCGGCTAAAGCCTAAGTCTAAGACTAGAGTTAAGCCAAAGTCTCAACCTAGGATTTTCAGGGGCCTGGCTAACGTGCAAAGCAAGATCAACACTACATTGTAAAACCAGAAGAACTGGTTCCACCTTGGCTAAGGCATCTGTTTGACAGTAAACAACTCCAGGAAGCAGAATGCTAATGAATTGGGAGTGACCATAGCAGGACTATGATGCTCTTTATCCTCAGAGACTTTTTGTTCCTCAGAGCACACAATGAGGCATTCTGGAAGATATCTTTGTTTTGTGTTTAGGTCTGAGAGAGTTAATGGGAAACTTGACACTTAACAACTCGGGCAGATAAGAGATAATGTGATTATCCCTGCAAGTGTGTTTCTAAGACCTATATAATCCTTTTCCAAAATATTAAAGTTCGCTACACATCACCAGCATTTAGCCTCTCTGCGTCTTCATTAAATCCTAGTCCCTTCACTCGACGAAAATGTTTTGACATATCGAGGCTGGACCCTGAGATAGGATTAAGCCTAAACCTAAGTCTAAGCCTAAACCTAAATCTTAGACTAGGGTTAAGCCTAAGTCTAAGCCTATACTTAGGGTTAAGCCTACATGTAAGAATGTGGAATGTGAGCAGCATGAATGTCGGAAAATTGGGTACTGGTAAGGACAAAATGGAAAGCAAAAATCTACATACTAAGTATCAACAAAATAAGATGGCTTGGCAAGGGACATTGTGAATCAGATGATCATATGATCTATTATGCCGGAGATGAAAAGGTGAGGGAAAATGAGGTTGCTTATATAATTAAATAAAATCATTGCTAGATTCATCTTGAAATACAGTGGTATAAGTCACAGGATAATATCCATACACTTTCAAGGAAATGCAGTGAAAACCACTATCATTCAAATATACACCATGAAGAGGAGTCATAGAGGAGGAAATAGAAGAGTTCTACCGAATTTGCATTCAGAAATGGATCAAACATGCAACCAAGATGCATTAATTATAACAGGTGGGTGGGATGCAAACGCTGGGCAGAGGGAAGTAGGATCAGTAGTCGGAAAACATGGACTTGTTGAAAGAAATGAAGCTGGAGAGAGAATAATAGAATTCTGTACATTACAAGATTTATTCATCGAAAATATTTTAATAAGAAACACAGACTACACACTGGAATTTCTGACAATATGAGTAGGGGGAAAAATAAATTACATGTATGGAACGAATTGCTGGAAAAGCTC
>NW_006404341.1:0-2994 GCF_000299155.1 Elephantulus edwardii
ATTAGCACAATTAAATGTTCTGGGATTCCCATTCTTCTCAGAAGAATGGTTAGGATTGGTTTTTGGTTGGTTTGGGATTTTTTTGGTAGACATATATATTAATTAAATCTAATTCCTGTAACATTGTCCCTAAAGTGAGGTCCGAGTGTATTGTTGCTGTTTATGTTTTGGGGGAAAAAGTAATCACAATGAATAAATCATTGATTATACAAAATTCAACATCCAGCTTCATATCTGTCAACAAGACCATATTTTCTAACTTCCACTCCGTATTCGTTTTCAGTTTTTTTATGCCAGTCACCATTATTAATGCATCTTGATTGCCTGTTTGATATACTTTAGACTGCAAAATTTGGTAAAAATCCTTAATTTTTTTCCTCTTTTGTTTAAGGGGTTGGTGCATATATTTGAAATAATAATTATATTAAAAGATCATCTTTGTATGTGTATGTTGTTGTTGTTGTTGATTGCCTTTGAGTCGAGCATGACTCATAGCAACCCTATGAACAAAAAGTTTGAAACCTTTTTATAACTATCAACATTTATCAAAGTTCAGAGTAGTTTCTGGAGGCATGTGTTTAGAAAGCGGATGCCACTCCTGCTTCCAAATGTGCCTTAAACTGGGAGCTCCACCAAACACTGACCATCATGGATAACCGTTACGGCATTTGACATCCCAGTGGCGCAAGGTTCAGCATCACAGCAACCCCAGGTTACCTCAGTACAGCATACTGACAGAAGTGTGCTGTACCACTTAGAAGAGTGTTCCTCCAAAATATAATAACACATAGTATTATATCACTCACAGCAATGTACTTCAGAACATGGATTTTGTAATCTTCTTTTGACTATGAAAGTGACTCATGTTGTTGTTGGTGTTGTGTGTACCTTGAGTCAGCACTGTCCCTCTAGCGGGTTTTTGGAGGCAGTAATCAGCTGGGAGGAGACAGTCCATCCTTCTCTCATGGAGCATCTGGTAGATTTGAACTGTGTACCTTTGGGATTGCACTGCAGATTCTTACCACTAGGGCACCAGGGCTCCCTATGAAAGTGACACTGCTCTTCAGTTTGTCATTCACAGCATACTAGATCATTTGATTGACTAAAAATGGCCAATTCCAGACCACCTCAGGTCACCAGTGTGTAGTATGTCAGTCTTTATATGTTCTATTTTCATTGTTATAATCTTGTTTTCCTTTATGTACATTACATGTCCCAATTATTAATGAATGTTTTGCCTCATTTTGAATATAGCTACATCAGTAAATGAAGGTCCTTCATTGGGTAAAATCTTCACTCCATCGCTGCATTATGGTAGACTCTACTTTGAGGAGGCTGTTCTTCTCCAGTTGCATTTTGAGTGCTTTCCAATCTGAGGGGGTCATTTCTTACACTGTATCCAAAGATGTCCTTTCATGTTCCCTAGAGTTTTTGAAGGCCTGTTATTTCAGAAGAGGATGGCTGATCCTGCTTCATAGTCTAGAAGCTCAGCTAAAACTTGTGCACTCTGGGTGACCCTCCTGTTATTTGAAACACTGGTAACATAGCTTCCAGCATCAAGTAACACAGAAGACGCCACAGTATAGCAGACTGACAGACGAATATATTCTATACATGTGGACTACACAGGAATCAGAATGACAATATCCATGGAAAGAGACATTGGAGAAGCTCAATATCAGCAGTCACAACAAGGCCAGGGGCTGACTGTGGAAGAGATCATCAACTACTCAAACGCAAGTTCAAGAAAATGAAGACAGGTCCACAGAAATAAAATCTCAGTTGAGTGTGTCTCCACTGAATTTGAAAACCTTAAGAATAAATTTGATGCCTTGAACACTAATAACCAAAGATAAGATGAGTTGTGGAATGATATCATCTATGAAGAAAGCAAAAGGTCATTACAAGGATGGTGAAGAATGAAAAGACCGACATAGATGTCCAAAGAGACTCTGAAACTTTCATTGAAATGAAAAGAATCCAGAACAAAGGGAAGGAATGTTGAAGTAAGAGAACTGAATAGAAGATTTTGAAAGACAAAACAAAGTACTCAGAAGACAAAGTATTTTAATAAGATATGCAAAGAGCCGGAGTTAGAAAACCAAAAGGGAAGAACATTTCTCAAGCAAAAAGAACTGAAGAACAAATTCATTTGACATATTTCAACGAAGAGATGTAGCCTTGCCAAGAAATTTGGAAGACTGCTATCTGGCTGACTGGAAGAGATCCATATTTACTCCCATTCCCTAAAAAGGTGATCTAACAGAATGTAGAAGTTATCAAATAAGATTACTACTATCACATACAAGTAAAATCTTGCTAATAACTGGCTAGAACAATACAGCAACAAGGAACTGGCATATTAAGAAGTGGCCGTGGAATGAGGGATATGATTGCTGTTGTCAGATGGTTCTTTGTTAAAACCAAAGAGTGCCAGAAAGATGTTTATGGTGTTTTATTGACTATGCAAAGGCATTTTATTTTGTGGATCATAGAGAACATTGAGAAGAATGGAAATCCCAGAACATTTAATTGTGTTCATGTAAAACCTGAGCATAGACCACATAGCGGTTGTCCATGCAGAATAAGAAGACACTGCATGGTTTAAAATCAGGAAGAGCTTGGGTCAGATTTGTATCCTTTTTCCATACTATAGTCTGTATGCTGAGCAGATAACTGCTGAGATGCTGTATGCTGAGAGAAACTGGGCTGTATGACCAAAAAAAGAGGCATCAGGATATGAAGAAGACTTACCAACAACTTGTGTTATGCAGATGACACAACGTTGCTGGCAGAAAGTGAAGAAGACTTGAAGCACTTAGTGAAGAAGCTCAAAGATTACAACTTTTAATATAAGTTGCATTTCTACATCAAGAAAATAAAAATCCGTCCAGTAGTTTTCTTGCTGAGTCTTTAGGGTTTTCTAAGTATACTATCATGTCATCAGCATAGAGGGATAATTTTACCTCCTCGTTGCCTATTTGGATACCTTTT
>NW_006404342.1:0-882 GCF_000299155.1 Elephantulus edwardii
TGCAGGGAATTGGAAGGGAGAGCATGCAAATAATTCAACTGTAAATGAAACAGATCAATGTGGCAGCAGAGTTTATTTTTTTAAATGAAGAGTGCTCCCCATTTTTCCTTCATTGACATTATATTTCATACAGTCATTCACATACATTGTGTTTTATAAAATTAATCACCATAACCATTACCTGAGGGAGTTTTGTTTGTTTTAAGATTAGGTGAAGGATAGTTTAATTAATAAGTTTATGTGCTACAGAAATTAAGGGATTTTTGTTTTAAGTGAGAGGTGGGAATTGTGTCTTCCTTCCACAACAGGCATGGCAAAATCTCAACACACAGATGTCACTGGTCATGAGAATAAAGGGGCTGATTGCAGGGAAACACGAACTAACAAATGTGGATATGTTCACCAGCCACCAAGTGGGATCATATAAAAGAGCTAAATAAGCATAAATAATGAAAGAGGCGGCATAAAAAGATACAAAGGTACCCACCAGAACAAGTACTTTTTGGGAGACTCTCAATTCAGGCGAAGATCTATGAAAGAGTCTGTTCTTATAAATGTACTTGACCTGCTGCCTGTGTCTGTACAGGAGGAAAACCATGGAGCCGCTGGCCCATGACATGAGCCCCAGACAGAAAACATCGTGAGAAGACACAAATGCTGTAAAGATTGGTAATATAACATTGTCATCAAGTGGGAAAGAACAGTATCCTAAATCATTTTTCCTTGTGATAGTTTTGTTGATCTTTTGAACAGACACATAGATGGGATAAATGGCATTGACCATCACGTGCAGGACCCAGGAGAGAACATTGAAGGGCCCAGTATAACTGATGACTTGTGGTTTAAGTGCTGCCCACCTGGAGTTCCTAGGGCTGATAGTGA
>NW_006404342.1:2267-2911 GCF_000299155.1 Elephantulus edwardii
GCAAAATGAGATACCATCTTACCTCAGTAGCAGTGGCAAAGTTTAGCAGGGCAGCAAGTAACAAATGTTGGAGAGGGTGTGAACTTTGGGAGCAATCATACATAAAAAACAGTAAAACGTTAAATCCATTTAAGCAAAATGTAGATATCCTGGATAATATTTACTGACAGCTGTATTTATTCAATAAATGTAAACATTGTAATGGAATTATTCTATATTTTAAGCCAGGGTTAAAAGACAGTGCTATTCACCAACACAAGTTTACAAAATGATTCCTTGATACAAATTATAGGCTGTTCAACTTCATAATGGATAAAGTATTGGGAATGAAAAGAGTTAATCCTCACCATTGATTATAAGATCATGCCTGTGTGATATCTCCAAATGAAGAGAAAGAGAAACATCAGACAAACATTCAAGATGGAATTGGGGGTAACGGAATCTTCTGTACTGGATAAATTTATACGAGAGAGCTGATAAAGAATATGGAAATATTTTTAAAATAAAGAAAATGTAAGAAACATTTTACCTTTAATTGGTGGCCTGAATTCTAGACATTTTCCCCTAGCTGCCTGAAGTGTTCAAGTATGAATACAAATATTCTTTTAAAAGTCTTTGACTATGACAACCTGTTGAACAAATGG
>NW_006404343.1:0-2968 GCF_000299155.1 Elephantulus edwardii
TCGCCCTCGCGCTGCGTCGCCCTCGCGCTCTCCATACCTTTTCAAAATGTATGCAGAACATTCGTGAGGCTAGACTTCAGAAGAAGGAAGTGACATTTGGATAGGAGGGAGACTCATTAACAACCTGCATTATGCAGATGACACAATCTTGCTAAAACTGAGGAAGACTTGAAACATTTGCTGCAGGAGGTCAAGGACTGCAGTCTTCAAAATGGATTGCATTTCTTGAAAAACAAGGAACTCATGAAATATTATACAAAATCGGTGACCCTGGAGGATTATGCTGAGTGAACTATCTCAGTCACAAAAGGACAAAAACTGCATGGTGCCACTTTTGTGGGGGAATATAAGAGGGGATAAACAATGTATACCGCATTGAAATAGATGAGGAAGAGAATTGTTTAGGAGGAATATATGATTAGGTATTATTGTCATGAAAAGAGCCCAGAATGAAAGCTGCATAGATGAGTGGACTGGGGAGCAGGAAGGAAATTTTATAACAATGATTTTTTTTTAATTTTTTTTTTTACTTTTCAAGGAGCAAAGCGACTGGGCAGGGGAAGGGTGGACAGGGAGGAAAGTATGTGACAATGAATGAATGGAAATCCAAAGTCTCTCTAAACTTTCATTAACATAAACAAAAATAAATTTTAAAAATGTATTGCATCTCAACATCAAGAAAATGAAGATTCCTACCCTGGACCAGCTAGCAATATCATGATAGAGAAGAGACTGAATTTGTTAATGATTTCATCTTGCTTTGGTCCACAATCAACACTCATTGCAACAACAGGAAATCAAAAGCTGAGAAAGTCTATTGTCAAGATCTCTCTAGAATGTTAAGGAGCAATGATGTAACTCTTGAGACTAATGTGCACCTGATTCAAGCCATGGTCTTTACAATTATTGCTATGCATCCGACAGCTGGAAATCTAAGGGTAATAGAAGAATTATTGCCTTTGAATTGTGGTGCTGGAGTAGAATATTGAACATATCAAGGACTGCCAGAGAACAAACCGGCCTGTCCTGGAGAGGGTGAAACCATCTTGCTTCTTGGAAGCAATGATTGTGAAGATCCATCTCTCATATTTTTGGCATGTTGCCTAAAAGGATTAGTTCTTGCAGAAGGACATCATGCTTGGAAGGGTGGAGTGTCAGCAAAAGAGAGAAAGACCTGGATGGGATGGATTGACACAATGACTGTAGTAATCTGGGCAGGTGCGTCACAGACAGATTGGATCAATATAGGGTTTATAGGTTTGCTAAGATTTGTAGTCAACTTGACTGCACTTCACAACAATAATAAAAACAAGGACAACAGACTCTCCCATTTTACATGTTATTCTACAAAATTGTTATTCTTTGATGCTACACAGTATTCCATTGCATTAATGTACCACAGTTTCCCAATCCATTAATTTGTTTACAGATATTTGGACTGCTTCCAGATTCTTGCTATTGTGAATAATACTGCTATGAACATACGTGTACATATCTCCATCTGTGTCTCAGCTCTAATTTTCTTGGGGTATAGGATATATTTCTACTAGTTCAATAGCAGGGTCATATGGGCATTATACGTCCAACTTTTAAAATAAATGCCAGACTACCTTCCAGAGTGATTGTACCATTTTACAATCCCACCGTGTATGAGTGTTCCAATTTCTCTACAATCTCTCCAGCATTTATTGCTCACTGCCCTGTTAATTTTTATTACTGCTACTGGGATGAAATGATACCTTATCGTGCTTTTGATTTTCATCTCTGAGATTGACAGTGATTTTGAGCACTTCTTTATGTGTCTGTTGACCTTTAGAATGTCTCTCTTTGTTAATGTCTTTTCATGTTTGTTACCCATTTTGTTATTGGTTATCAGTCTTTTATCTTGTGGAGGCCCTATAGTGTACAGTTTAAACTTTTCATTATGAGGCCCTTGTCCGAGATGTTTTTGCCAATTTTTTTCCCACCATTGTGTAGGTTTTCTTTTCACCTTACACATTAGAAATAGTTTCTGATGCAGGCAGGATCTTTATTTTTAGAAGGTCTCATTCATTGATATCATCCTTTCCTGGCTATGCACTTCTAGCTATATTTTCAAGCAGCAAGAAGCTGTGCGGCAATCCTGAAGTCACACTGTTAGAGTCCACCAGCTGCTATGCAGGAGAAGGATGGGTAATTTCCTCTCATGAGATTATCTGCCCCTGAAAACTCACCAGATGGTCAGCTATGGAGCGGTTCTGACTCGATGGTGCACTACAATAACAAGTGATACCATAGACTTGGGCTTCTAAATTTTATCCCGTTTTGTGTTTTATGATCCTTATGGTTTAGGCTTTGCCATTAAGTATCTCATCAAGCTGGGGTTGAGTTTTGTGTATAGTGTGAGATGTGGATCTTGTTTCAGCTTAATACAGGTAGATACCTAGTTTTGTCATCATCATTTGTTGGAGAGGTTATTATTCTCCCAATTAATAGGTTTTGATCCATTGTTAACTTCTGTATTATCAATTCTATTCCATTGGTATGTGTGTCTATCATTGTACCTGTATCATACTGTTTTGGTTACTACTGCTATGTGGTACGTTTTGAAATCAGGAAGTACTATCCCTCCTACTTCATTATTTTTCAGAAGAGATTTGCTTATCCTGAGTCTCTTTTCTTTCCAAATAAACTTGTCATATGAGTTGAGTATCTATATTGAGATTGCATTGAACATGTAGATTGTTTTTGGTAGGATTGTCATTTTCACTATGTTGAGTCTTCTTATCTATGAACAGGGATTATTTTTTCATATATTTATGTCTCTTATTGTTTTTTGTAGTAGTTTTTTGTGGGTTTTTTTGGTAGTCTTTCTTATAAAAGTCTTTAGTGTCTGCGGTTAGGTTTATTCGGAAATATTTTATCTTGTTGTTGGCTATTTTAAATGGTAATATTTTATTAGTCCCCTTTTCTGGTTTTCTTTGTTGCT
>NW_006404344.1:0-473 GCF_000299155.1 Elephantulus edwardii
AGAAGTTCAAGCTGCTTTGAAGGAAATAGCAAAAAATAAGGCCCTTGGAATAGATAGTATACCAATTGACATATTTCAGCTAATAGATGCTGCCCTGGATGTGCTCACCAAGCTGTGCCAAGAAATCTGGAGAATAACCACTTTGCCAACTGACTGGAAGAGATCTGTATTTGTTCCCTTTCCAAAGAAGGGTGACCCAACTGAGTGTGGAAACTACAGAGCAATAACATTGATTTCACATGCAAGCAAGATTCTACTGAAGATTATCCAAAAACGACTGGAACAGTACATCAGCAGAGAACTGACATAAGTCCAGGCTGGGTTTAGAAGGGGTTGTGGTACTAGGGATATTGTAGCCAATGTTAGATGGATCTTAGTTGAAAGCAGAGAATACCAGAAGAATGTCTATCTGTGTTTCATTGATTATGCAAACGCATTTGACTACGTGGATCATAACAAACTGTGGCTGACTC
>NW_006404344.1:1043-2952 GCF_000299155.1 Elephantulus edwardii
ATTCAGGGACTGGGGTAATTGGGATGGGTGTGTCAGAGGCAATGCGATTGGCACAGGATAGAGCAGGGTTTAGGGCTGTTGTACAAAAGGTCGCTATGAGTTGCAAATGACTCGGCGGCACATAACAACAACAACAAATGTTTTGCATAATAAAATTGCTGGCTTTTTAGCATTATTGGTGCTCAGCACAGAGATAACTTAGAATTTTATATCACTGCCATTTTTAAACTATTATTAGCTTTTTACTTAATTTTAAAATGCCCATATTTGTACTCATTCTACAATAATGGTCTTATACAGTATTTGTCCTTATGGACTGAATTAGTTCACATAACATAATGCTCTCCAGTTCCTCACATGTTAGTCAGTAATTTACAAAATCATTGCTCCTTTGTGCTGCGTAGTATTCTATTGTTTGAGTCTACCATTAGAATGAGTATGAGGATCCAAGGAGATGAGGGTTAATCATAGGATCATACAATTTGAAGAGTGGAGGAAAAGATGGGTAAACAAAAGAGGAAAGATCTGGTGTTAAAAACAATGAGTATGAATTTGATGAAATTTGTGTGTAAACCAGTATAAAATAAAAAATAAATAAAATGCCCATATTCACCTAATTTTTAGGTTACCTTTGTCTCTTATCTGATTTAGGTCAGTCTCAGTGCATATATAGTAAGGTTTTCAGTTTAGGAACTTTTTCCTATTCAAGTTAATAAGAGATAGGTTGCTTCTGTGTGAACGCTGGACATCAAGCCATGGTATGAACCTTAAGCTGATCTTGGCCCACAAAAGATCAATCCATTCCTAAGGATTCTGATCATGGACCCCCTCCCCAGGCTTAAGTCTCAAACCAGAGTGCTCCATCTCCCAGACATAGCCTAGATATAAGGTCCAGATGCCTTTTGCTCCCATTCTAAACTCTGGTTGTGTGTGTGAGTACTTAGTCTAGACTTAGGCCTTCTCAGTTCTGGTTTGGAGTTCATTTCTTAGAACTGAGTTTGGTAAGTGGAGTTCCCCTAATGATGTGCAGACTTCTCATACCTTAGTCCTCTTGACTGGAATTTACAGCAGTGTTTCTTTAGTTTCTCACCAGTTGTACTGATTTAGATTTCTGGAGACATTTGCATGTCTAACCTTGACAGGAGCTTGTTGTAGCCTTAAATCTTAACATGGGTGGACTTCCTTTATTAAATATGTAGTGTGGGGACCCACAACTTGCAAGGCACAGCTTCAGCTCTGTCTTACTTCAAGGGATCTTATGCTTTACTAAGAGATCCATAAATAAAATAAATGTGTTCTAAAACTATTGACAGAAATTGGGATAATAGAAAGGTAAACTTGTTGAAGTTTAAGATGTTGAGTTGTATTTTAAATCTGTAGATTTAAAAATTCTTACAGGACTACCAAATGTAAAAGCCTAGTAATCTTTGGGATTATAGGAATAGAGACAAAATTTTTTAATCTTCTCAACAGAGTTTGGTTGAAATGATTAATGAATTTTCTAAGAAAAATAAATTGTAGCTCAGTGTTCCTAGATGTCAAGTCAAAACTGACTCATAGAGAACCTTCTAATGGGTTTTTAGAAGATATAAATGGTTTGAGAGAAGACTGTTGATTTTTCTTCCAAGGAATAGCTGGTAGATTCAAAGTGCCTGCCTTGTATTGGCAGTGCAACTCTTTGTCCACTAGGCCACCAGACTTCCTTTAAGTAGTTTAGTGGATTATAATATTGGTAAAGGGGAATGATGGTCAATGTAGGAAAAGATTCCAAGTGACTATTAGTTTCTAATTAGTTACACCTAAGTTATGAAAGCTACTCCATAGCCAACTTTTTATTGTCAAATTGTGGAAGTTAAAGGGTCTTCTAAGAGAATGGGGAAAATCTAAAATCTGATTGATACATGGCTTG
>NW_006404345.1:0-3041 GCF_000299155.1 Elephantulus edwardii
ATGCTGCATTGAAAAACAAGGAACTTATGCAATATTATTGAAAATAGGTGACCGTGGAGGACATGATGCTGAGTGAAATATCTCAGTCACAAAGGGACAAATGCTATATGGTCCCAATGTTGTAGAATGAGGCTGACATAGGGGTGGGGGTAAGACTGAGAAACACTGGATAAATTATGTTTACTGCATTGAAGTCTGTGAGGGAGAGAATAGTTTAAAAGTATTATATTTTAGGGCATTATGTTTATCATAAGTGTATGGAATTAGGGTTGCAGAGTGGGTTATATTTGGGGTGAGGTGGGTGTGGGGGGTGTGCAGGGGGGGATTGTGTACCAATGAAGGAGTTTTTCTTTTGCTTTTCAAGGAGAGGAGCAAACGGGGGATGGGGTGGGGTGGGCAGGGAGAAAAGTGAAACAATGAATGAGTGGAATTCCAAAATCTCTGTAGATGTTCATTGAAATAAAAAAAATATGCTAAAAGAATCACATTCAAGTATATATATAGATGATCAATAAAGTGGAAATTTTTACTGAAAAAAGAGAACAGAAAAACAATTGAAACCATCAACAAAATCAGGAGTTGGTTCTTCAAAAAGGTCAATAAAATCAACAAACCACTAGCAAAATTAAAAAAGGAAAAGAAAAAACACAAATAATTTGAATAAGAGATTAATGGGGCAATGTCACAAGAGAATAAACGGAAATAAAAAGTTAACAATGAAATATTATGAAAAACCATATTCAAACAAATATGAAAACCTAGAGGAAATGGACAAATACTTAGAAATTCATAACCTACCTAAACTGACACAGACTAAAATCAAACACCCAAAGAGACCATTACAAAAGAAGAAATTGAACAGGTAATAAAATAACTTCCAACAAAAGAAGCCCTGAACCAGATGGTTTTATAAGTGAATTTTAACATTCAGAGAAGAATTAGCACCAATTCTACATAAAGTATTTCAGGAAATAGAAAAAGATGCAATTCTCCCAGACTCATTCTATGAAGCAAACATATCTGTGATACCAAGTCAGGTGAAGACACTACCGCAATAGAAAACTAGGCCAATATCTCTCATGAAAATAGATGCAAAAAAGCCTGAATACAATCCTGGCTCATAGAATCCAACAATACATCAAAAAAATAATTCATCAAGACCAAGTGGTATTCATAACAGGTAAGCAAGGATGGTTCAATATCAGAAAATCCGTGTAATTCATCACATTAACAAAGCAAAGAACAAGAACCACATGATTCTATCAAGTGATACAGAAAATCCAACATCCTTTCCTGATTAAAACATTCAACAAAATAGGAATAGAGAAGAATTTCCTCAACATAGTAAAAGGTATATACACAAACCCAAGTGCCAACATCATTCTCAATGGAGAGAGATTAAAGGCATTCCCTTTGAGAACAGAAACTAAGCAAGGATGCCCACTATGACCTCTCCTATTCAACATTGTATTGGAAGTCTTAGGGATATCAGTAAGATAAGAAAAGGAAATAAGAGGTATCCAAGTTGGCAAAGAGGAGGTAAAATTATCTGTATATGTAGATGAGATGATAGAATACTTAGAAAACCTCTAAAGCAAGAAAACTACTGGACATAGTCGACCAATTCATCAAAGTGGCAGAATATAAGATCAACATACAAAAAACTCAATTGAATTTCTCTACAGTGACAAAGAGAGTACAGAACTGGAGCTAAGAAAAACAATAACCATCACAATAGCTAATCACAATATTAAATACTTGGGAGTAAATCTAAGTAGAAACACAAAAGACCTATTACAAAACATTACTGCAAGAAACAAAAAGAGATCTGGAGAAATGGAAAAATATATTGTGCTCTTGGATCAGAAGGCAATATTGTGAAAATGATAATTCTACCAAAAGCAATCTGCAAGTTCAATACAAATACCAATTCCATTTTTCAACGAGATGGAAAAGGCAATTTCCAATTTCATCTAGAATGGAAAGAGATCCCGAATAAGCAAAGCATTTCGTAAAAAAGACGAATAAGTTAGGAAGTATCTCATGCCCTGATCTCAAGTACTACTACAAAGCCAGGGTGGTCAAGACATCATGGTACTGGTACAGTTACAGACACATGCATAGATCAATGGAATAGGATTGAGCACGCAGAAATCAGCTCATCTAGCTATGGTAAACTTATTTTTTACAAGGAAACAAAAGTGGGAAAATGAAAGTCTATTTAAACAAATGGAGTAAAACTAAGCACTGTAAACTTCATCAGAGAATAGCTTGGAAGAACTCTAGAAGCCCTAATCCACAACATGAACAGTCTCCCAAGCATTCTGAAAAATCTACAACCAGTAAAGAATAAAATAGATGAATGGGACCTTCTAAGAATCAAAACCCAATAAACATGAAAAAACTCCTCCAACAGAGTAAAAAGGAAACTCACAGACTGGGGAAAATATATTTGGTAATGACATGTCTGATAAGGGACTTATAACTAGAATTTATAGAATACTCTAGTGCCACAAGAACATAAAGGTAAACAACCCAATCACAAAATGAGCACAGGATATGAACCGACACGTCACCAAAGAAGACATTCAGATGGAGAACAAACACATGAAGAAATGTTCAAAATACCTACCTATAAGAGAGATGCAAATAAAAACAACTATGAGATATCATCTCATTCCAGTAACAATAGCAAAGCTCAACAGAGCAGCAAACAACAAATGCTGGTGAGGTTGTGGAGAATTTGGAACCCTTATTCACTGTTGGTGGAAGTATAAAACGGTGCAAGCATTCTGGAAGGCAGTATGGTGTTTTCTCAAAAAGTTGGAAATAGAAATACCATTTGACCGAGCAATCTCACTACTGGGAATACACCTTAAAGAAACAAGAACTACCACCCAAACAGATATTTGTACATCTATGTTTATTGTTGTATTGTTCACAGCCAAGAAATGGAAGCAACCCAAATGCCCATCAACAAATGAATGGATAGAGAAGCTGTGGTATATTCATACAATGGAATACTATGCAGCACTGAAAAA
>NW_006404346.1:0-533 GCF_000299155.1 Elephantulus edwardii
GCAGCCGGAATTAATATAAACACATGAAAACACAATTCAGTATATCGAGAGCAAAATGGCAGAAGTTTCCAACATGCTGCAGGTACAAAAAAAGCAGAACAGAATTGATGAAACAGTGAGTCAGTGAGCTGGAATGCTGGAATGACCTAAGTAGGAACATACCAGAAGAGAATAAGAGAGAAGATGAAGGAAAATGAAGAAAACATTAGAATTATGTGGGATAACATTAATAGAAACAACATGGGGACCCTGGAATACATCATGCTGGGTGAAATATCTCAGTCACAAAAGGATAAACACTGCATGGCACCACTGGTTCAAAGTAGGTATGACATAGAGGATTGGGAGGAGAATAGGATCTGAGTGGATAGATAATGACCATTGCATTGATACAGATCTATTTAAAAGGAATATATGATTAGGCATTATATGTACAACAATAGCACAAAATAAGAGATATATCACTGCAAAGAGGACTGGGTGAGGGAGAGGAGGTAGCTAATTGTGCAATGATAAATGAATATTTTAAAAAA
>NW_006404346.1:1903-2941 GCF_000299155.1 Elephantulus edwardii
CACAAAGCAAGCCTCAACAAATTTTTTAAAAGTTGAACTATTACAAAATATTTTCTCAGATCACAATGCCATAAAACTAGAAATTAAGAATTAGAAGGTAAAGCTTATAAAACCACTTACATGGAAGCTAAAGAACATCTTTCTAGAACATGATTAGGTTATTGGGGAAAAATTTAATGAAAATTTCCTTGAATACAACATGCCAAAACTTCTGAGAAATAGCTAAGGCAGTCTTGAGGGGGCAGAAAATTCACAGCAATATGTAAACACATTTTTTAAGAAGTAGAAGAAAGAAGCAAAATCAATGACTTTACTCAAGATCCCCATTAAAAAGAAAAAGAACAGCAATCTAATCTCACAGCCTCAAGAAAACAGGAAATTTTAAGTACAAGAGCTGAAATCAATGAGATAGAAAAGAGAAAAACAATTGAAATTGTCAACAAAATCATGAGCTGGTTCGTCAAAAGGGTCAACAAAATAGACAAAACATTAGCAAAATTAACAAAAGAAAGAGAAGACACAAATAACTTGAATAAGAAATCATAGAGGTGATATCACAACAGATAGAGTTAAACTGATAATGTCAGAATATAATGAAAAGATGTTCTCTGACAAATTTGAAAACCTAGAGGAAATGGACAAATTTTTTGAAACTCACACTCTACTCAGATTGACATGGACATATGTAGAACACTGTTTAGATACCCATCAAAATGATGAAATTGAGCAGGTTAGAAAGACTCTCCCCCCAGAAAAGTCCTGGCCCACATGGCTTCACAGCTGAATTTTACTAAATATTAAGAGAAGATCTAGCACCAATTCGAGTTAAATTATTTTTTAAAAAAAACACAGAAAAATAAAGAACATTTCCAAAGTTAGATTATGAAACAAGCATAACCCTAATACCAAAACCAGGCAAAGACATTACCAGGAAACAAGCAAACAAAAAATGAAACATAAAAAACAAAATCCCATTATATGCTAACATCTCTCATAACTATAGCTACAAAAATTCTTAATTCCTTACTAAAAGACAAT
>NW_006404347.1:0-2979 GCF_000299155.1 Elephantulus edwardii
TTTTTTTCAGAAGGGATGAGATGTTTCATTAGCATTCACCTTGTTTCTGCTCTAGTCACTTAACATTATACTGTCATCTCCAACCAGTTTAGGTCACAGATCTCTTACATGCTCAAATTGATGTCTCTGACTACAAAAGAAAATTTACAACCTGACCTATAGGTTTGTTTGAAGCCAGTTATCACTATGAAAATATTTCAGGAGCATGGCAATTACACAACTGTTAGGTGGCATGTACACTCTTGGAATTTATTTCATTATCTTTAGTATGTTTCTATCAGAAAACAAAAACACTTTTAACACTATTGTTATGATTCTTCCACAGAGAAATGAATGTTTTAGAGTAAAGATCCCTTTGATGTCATAAAATAGGCCATATATCTAGAGTCAACTGATATTCAATAAGGGAACAAAATTTATCACATGGGGAAATGACAACCTCTCCAACAAATAGTTCTAGAAAAACTGGATTGCTAACTGCAGAAAGCTGGAATAGGATCCATATCTCACACCATACACAAAAATCAACTCAAGGTGTATCAGAGACCTGGGAGTAAAGCCCCAAACCATAAAATTCACAGGAAACAAACTGAGACCAAGCTTAAATAGCCTAGTCTCTCGTATAAGAAGACTGCCAAATAGAGCCAGAAATGCACTATCTGGAGAAGACAAAAATGATGAGTGGGACCTTCTAAAGATTAAATCTTTATTTGCATCAAAAACTTTTTCCAACAGGGTGAAAAGAAAACCTACTGATTGAAAACAAATTTGGCAATACTTTCTCAGACAAGGGTCTCATAACAAAAGTTTTCAGAATGCTCCTTGGCCTCTGGAAGAAAAAGACTGATAAACCAGTTACGAAATGGGCAAAACATGTGGAGAGAATTTTCACAGAAGATACTCAGGTGGCTAACTCATGCATGAAGAAATACTCAAAACCACTGGTAATAAGTGATGAAAATCAAAACCACAATGAGATACCATCTTAACCCAGTAGCAGTGGCGAAGTTTAACAGGACAGCAAGTAATAAATGTTGGAGGGGATGTCGAGAGGTAGGAACTCTCATACACTGCTGGTGGAATTATAAAAAATCTACAACCACTCTGGAAGACAGTTTGGCATTTCCTCAAAAACTTGAACATAGAAACTCCATATGACTCAGCTATTCCACTAGTAGGAATATACCCCAAAGAAATTACAACTGAGACACAAATGGAAATCTTTACCTTAATAACTTTTCTAAACAAAAGGGAAATCTTGTGGCCCAGTGGTACAGAATTGTGCTCTTAGTGTAAAGGTATAAGATTACTACTCGTAGGACCGCCAATACAAGTCTTAAATTTTAGTCTTAGGTTTTTGTTTTGTTCTTTTTTTTTTGTTTGGTTTTTTTTTAAAGGAACAATGATTTAATAAAAAACTACATAATGTGGGATAATCTAGAGAGTATTATCCTAAGTGATTCCAATGATGCACAAGTTATTTCTCTTGATGCTGTCCAACATCATTCTTTTTCCTTCCTTTTTGATTCTGCTTTTTGCTCTGGCACATCAGAAATATAGCTGTTTCACTGATTCTGTGCTCCATCTCTTCAACTCAGTTAATGTGTCCCTCCATCATGTTGACAGCATCTGAAACACTGGACTTCATATTTTGTATTGCAACTTCTTGTATTTGCAGAGCCTCTAATGCCTCATTTGTCTTATCTGCATTGTTTTGGATTGTTTTTTAAAGCTACTCCTGGTTTTTGCTTGCAGTGTACTTTAATTTTCTTCATATGTCTTTCACCCATTGAAAAGATTCAATTATTGTTCTCTTAAATTCTGAGTCAGAAAGTTCCATCAGACTTTCTGGGTTCAGGAAATCCATTATTACTGTGTCACTTTTGAGGGGGTGACATCTTGCTTTGTGCTTGTGTCGTTTGTGAGATGGCGTGTTTCTTTCATGGTGTTCCTGTGGTAGAGTTTTTCTTGCTCAAATTCCACCTCTCGGGCCCATCTCCTCGCTGTGCTGGGTTCTGGATGCACTCTAGTCTTAGTTTTAAATTCTAGTTTTAGTCTTGAATTCTTCCACTATCTAACTGTATGGCTCAAAGAAAGCTGGTGACTCTCTCATCTATAAAATATTGTATTTAGGTGCTCATTGAGATCCCTTGGAGCTCTAACATTCTATGATGTAATAACACAGAAAATTAGGGGAGTTATCAGTTAAGAAATTAATCATGGACTTGTTTCATCTATTGATCAAAGCATGCATGTGATCTTTCTCCTATTACTGAATTCTACTTTAATTAGATTGACTTTTATATGTTTGACAGAGGAAGTTAAGAAGACACTTATTAGAAAACATTTTTTCTTCATGCACTAACACAGTGCAACCATTCCATGAGTTTAGTAGAATTTTTTCTAGTTGTTGGTGAGGTGGCTTCAAAAGTAACTTTTCAGATGACAAAATAATTTTTCACTCTGGTTTGTGGGGATGTCTCTTTTCAGTATCCAACTGAATTTGAGAGCCTTGTGTACATACTGTGAGTGACCATAATGCCTCCCACCACCTTCTTCTCTTTCCCCCCAAAATAATATGACCTTTCACTTAATGTCTTCTGGTATTATGGAGCATGATCATAGGTACCTTCACTGCTGCACAGTTTAACAGCCATTTATGTGTTCTGATTTTCTTCATTTCTGTTCTAGGTCATTCTCTCTTTGGCATAATTTCCTATTATTTTTTTTAATTGTCTTCTTTCCTTTCTAAGACCTTTGAGTTGGTAAGGTGGGTGAGTAATCACTGAGTGAAAGGAGCAAATGTTAACAGCATAGCAGTGTGTTGAAGAGTTGCCAGTAACATTTTTTTTTGCCTGTTTTAAGCTGGATTGATCATTAGGAACATTTTCTGTTCAATGGCAGACCAGTTGAAACAGCAAAGAAGCAAGCTGGAGAACTAGGGAAACAAAACCAAATGGTGGCCTAGTGGAAAGAAGC
>NW_006404348.1:0-919 GCF_000299155.1 Elephantulus edwardii
CGCTCCTTTTGCTCCTCTTCTTCCTGCTCTTTTCGCCGTTTCTCTCGCTCTTTGGCCCGTTCGGCTCGCTCTGCCTCCTTCTGAACAATCTGTAAACAGGAAGGAAAGGAGACCAGGCATCTTAGCCCTTCCAGTATCAATCCCACCACATCCATCTGCACCTGGATCCCCTACACCCCTGACTCATGGTCACTCAGCTTTGCGGCTGTCTCCATGTGAAGACATGGCACCAAAAACTTTAAAGACCAACCCCAAGGTTGGGAGAAAAGTGCAACAATGAATGAATGGAATGGAAATCCAAAGTCTCAGTAAACTTTCATTAAAATTAATAACCACAACCACCACCACTATCCAACCCCACGCCTAGGTATAAACAGGGAAAGGGGAATTTCTAGCAATTACCTCTGTTCCTATCGGAGCATCCTTTATACTCTAGGTTTTCAACTCTTACACTCTCAAAACATATTCATATCAACCGTGCCTGTATTCTGGCACTTTCCTAGAAGGCACCTTCATTTACCCTAGATGTAAAATTCCTAAAAGGCCTTTTTGTCACTAAGAAACTATAAACTGAAGGGGGAACCCCAATAAACACAAACATCCAAGACCATTTTTTAAAAAAAGGCAGAGAAATAGAGAACAAAGATTTCCAAGTAGGTTGGGTGGCAATAAAGCTCAGTTCTTGTCTTTGTGTTGGTAGTTCTGCATGTGGATTCCCTTTGGTATACCAATCAATGCTTTTCCCAACGATCTTCTGTTTCATTTGCTTGAACAGACCCCAAGCCCCAATGTAGTTTAAGCAGGTCAGGAAAGGCAGTACTCACCTGACTGTCAGTCAGTGGAAGCCAATAGATGCAAGGGGCTGCTTTGGTCTTTCGGAAAAGGTCATCTAGCAGCTTGGCAGGAGGTTCCTCCTGGG
>NW_006404348.1:2399-2900 GCF_000299155.1 Elephantulus edwardii
CCTGAGCAGTTCTGACAGGATCATCAATTGTAATGGAAACTCCAGACTTCTGCTGACTAATGGAACGTCGAGTTAAGGTATCTCCTAAAGTCACTAAGAAAATAAAATACACAAATGCCATTTAGTAAAGTATAATGTTTGCTTTCACATCTCACTCCACTGTGAAGCTTCAAGTTTTAAGAGTTTCCAATCTCATGCCCTAGCAGCCTAAGAGGAGAGGGTTAGGTGCTGCCAAGTCCTGTGACTCATAGTGACCTTGTCCTATCATAGTCCATTTTCATTTTTGCCATGCTCAAGCAAGCTGCAGTTATGATGTCAATCCATAAGATAAATACAGAAAATATAATACAGCAGCAAATCTTAAAAGGAAACCCAAATAAAGTACTAGGAGAATTCAGGGAGTTGCATTATGTCATATGCAGGTCACCCACCTTTCTTTACTTCATGCTCTACAGGCGGTGGTAATGCAACCTCTACTGAAACCTGGGGAGCTACAGGGGG
>NW_006404349.1:0-2980 GCF_000299155.1 Elephantulus edwardii
CAGTCACATCTGCCAAGTCCATTCAGAAAATATCTTCCATTGTCCAACCCATGATTTGACAGCTTGTATCTTAAGCTTTCTTGGCTTCTGTGATTCCAAACACGTCAACTGCCGACATTTTTTTCTTTTGACCAGTGTCTCTTAAGTTTTGTTGCACTGTCTCCAAGGGAAGGTGACATGTCCTGTAGAACTCCTGTGTAGATTATGTTTTCCTTTCTGGCCCGAGGGCCGCTGGTTTTACTGTGTACCTGAAAGATGCCTTTTTGCTGAAAGATGCCTCTTTGCTATTATCCAAGGTGACTTTCCCCAGTGCGCAGCTTTCCGGCTTCCCTTCCACCCAGGAGCACGTTCTCCCGCCGGCAAAGACTAGTCTTCAATGTGGATTAAAGCTCAACATCAAGAAAACAAAGATTCTCATCGCAGTGCCGATTGGCAGCATCATGATAGACGGGAAAGAGATTGAAGTTGTTAGCAGCTTTAGTTAGCTTAGCTGCACAATCAGCACTCTTGGTACCAGCAGCTAGGAATTTAAAAGACAAATTGCAACGGGAAAGTTTGTTGTCAGAGACCTCTCCAAAGTACTGAAGACAAAGATGTCAGTCTGGAGACTAAGGTGCACCTAATCCAGGTCATAGTCTTTGCAATTACTTGCTATACATCAGAAATCTGGACAATGACTAAGGATGATAGACGGAGAATTGATGCCTTTGAGCTGTAGTGCCGAAGAAGAGTATTGAATGAACTGCTAAGAGAACAAACAGGTTTGTCCTAGAGATGGTGAGACCAGAGTGCTCCTTGGAGGCAAGGATTCTGAAGCTTCGTCTGACATACTTTGGACATGTTGCAAGGAGGGTCTAGTCCTTTGAAAGGGATTTCATGCTTGGGAGTCTGGAGGAACAATGCAAGAGAAGAAGACCCTCTATAAGATGAATTGATTCAGTGACTGGGGCAATGAGGGTGGGTGTGTCAAATACAATACGACTGGCACAGGGTAGAGCAGGGTTTAGGACTATTGTACATATGGTTGCTATGAGTTGCAGGAGACATAACAACAACAATCCTATTATGCATCACAAAAAAATTATGCATTAAAAAAAATCTGTAGTACATTGATGTCTACTCTGATGAGGATCTTTGTGTGCCCCTGAAGGGCTGGGCTGCCTCTTCCCAAGGCAATACTGATGCTTGTTGGCAAAAAGAAAAGGAAAAATGTGTGGCAGCTCTGTGTTGATGAAGTCTGCCAGTTTCTTTTTTCTAAAAATATGTGTTCATTTTCTATATTTCCAACTTTTTCATAATACTATTGCACACTTGTATAGGCTGCAGAGCAAACATAATTTTCACACATACTGGCAAACCCAAAAGATTACTTAATTCACTTTATTACAATATTTGTTTTATTGAGATGGTCTGTAACTAAGGCCACTATGCTATCTCTGAGGTATGCTTATATTCTAGTTGACATAATTTCGTGGTAATGAAAGCTCTGGTACAATTATGGGATTTTAAAAAGTAATATGTTAATGGTGAAGCATTTATGTACTTTCATTTTATTAGTGGTAAGGAATTTTGCCGCTAATGCAAAGGTACATGGTTCGAATCCACCAGCTGCCCCACAGGAGAATGATGGGAAATCTCTTCCTGTGCAACTTACTGCCTCTGAAAATCTTCTGGACATTCAGCTATGAGTCAATTTCAAGTTGACAATACACCAGAATAATAGCTATATAAAATGGCATATACTACCTGTAATTTTCATGCCCACAAGTAAAATAAAATAGAAACATATAAGCTAACCAGTTGTGTATGAGTTGACTAATTCTTGGTGACAACAAGTGTGTTAGAGAGAACTGTATTGATTGATCTTTGGACATAGATTGCCAAACCTTTCTTCAAAGGAATCTCTGAGCAGACTCAACTCATGGACCTTTCAGTTATCAATGAGCACGTTAACTGTTTATGCCATGAAGGGATTCCACCAGAGAAACATAAATAAGTCAAATTAGAAGTATTTTGGAAGAAGATAGTATGCACACTGTAGCATGACAATTTAATACTTGTATGTATGTTGCCTGCGACTCAAAGTGACCCTAAGCACAACAGTCCTAAACCCTGCTTTGTCCTATGCCAGTCTCACTGTTTCCCACACACCCACCCCCATTACTCCAGCCACTAAATCAACTCACCTCATAGATGGTCTTCCTCTTTTGTGCTGTCCCTCTGCCATCCCAAGCATAATATCCCTCTCCAAGAATTGATCCCTCTTGCAACATGTCCAAAGTATGTCAGATGAAGCTTCAGAATCCTTGCCTCCAAGAAGAAGCCTGGTTTAACCCTCTCCAGGATGAACTTGTTTGCTTTCCTAGCAATTCATGGTATTTTCAATCTCTTCTCCAGAACCACAACTCAAAGACATTAATTCTCCTTCTATCATCCCTAATCATTGTTCAGCTCTCTGATGCATAACAAGTGATTGCATAGACCATAGCCTCTATCAGGCACACCTTAGTCTCCAGAGTGACACCATTACTCATCAATACTCTGGAGAGGTCCCTAACAACAGACTTTCCCATAGCAATACATATTTTAGTTTCCTGGATGTTGGTGCCAAGAGTGTTGACTGCGGAGCCAAGAAAACTAAAGCTGTTAACAATCTTCACCATCCATCCTGATGCTACCAATTGGCCCAGTGGTGAAAATTTTTGTCTTCTTGATAATGAGCCTCAATGCATATTGAAGGCTGCAGTCCTTGACCTTCTGTAGCAAGCACTTCAGATCCTCTTCAGTTTCAGCAAGCAAGGTTATGTCATCTGCATAATGCATATTGTTGATGAATTTTCCACCAATACTGATGCCATATTTCTCCTCATAGAACCCAGCCTCCCAGATAATCTATTCTGCATATAGGTTGAAAAGGTATGGAGATAGGACACATCCCTTGCATACACCCTTCCCAATTTGTTTTTTGTGGTTTTTTTTT
>NW_006404350.1:0-587 GCF_000299155.1 Elephantulus edwardii
TTGTTCCCATTCCAAAGAAAGTTGATTTGACAGAGTGTGGAAATTATCAAATGACATCACACGCAAGAAAGATTTTGCTGAAGATTATCCAAAAATGGCTGAAACAGAATATCAAGAAAGAAGTGCCTGAAGTTCAGGCTGCATTTAGAAGAAACTGTGGCACTGGGGATATTATAGCTAATGTCAGATGGATCTTGGCTGAAAGCAGAGAGTACCAGAGGATTGTCTATCTGTGTTTCATTGACGATTCAGTCATTTGACTGTGTGGATCACAACAAACACTGGCTGGCTCTGAGAAGAATAGGAATCCGAGAACACTTGATTGTGTTTATGCGAAACCTATACTTGGACTAAGAGGCAGTCGTCAGAACAGAGCAAGGAAACACGCATGGTTCAAAATTGGGAAGGGTGTGTGTCAGGGATGTGTCTTACCTCTTAATCTTTTCAATCTATATGTGGAATAGATTAGCCGGGAAGTTGCACTCTATGAGGAGAAGAAGTGTAGCATCAGGATTGGAGGTAGACTCATCAGCAATTTGTGTTATGCAGATGACACAACCCTGCTTGCTGAAACCTAGGAGGACCTG
>NW_006404350.1:3253-4286 GCF_000299155.1 Elephantulus edwardii
ATATTATCACTAAGACTCAAACATGTAATTTTTAAAAACATTCACAACAACAGTAATAACCACTGGAATTGAAATAAGAGTCCTGGTGGCTCAAAGTTTAAAACACTACACTTCTAACCATATGAATGACAATACAAATAATAAATATCATTATATACTTTAAAAAAAAATTTATATCATATCTGAAGCACTCACAGGACTAGATAAATTGAGATGTATATTTTATATATAGGTAGTAAAACTATAATAAAATAATTATGTTATTATTGTGGGTTATCAAATTAGAACAGACTCATTGCTGACCTTCCAGTGGGTTTTCAGAGGTTGTAAACTGCAAGAGAAAGGATTGTCCTATTTTCTCTCCCACAGAGTAGCTGGTAGATTCAAACCCCATGTCTTTGGGTTGGCAGTACAACTCTTTACCCCTGAGGTTACCATAATTCTTTAAAATAATTATTTGTTGTTGTTGTTATGTGCTGTTGAGTTGCCTGCCATCCTAAGTACAACAGCCCTAAACTCTGCTCTATCCTTTGCCACATATCCCCATTTGTTCTCTCAAATTAAACCTTAAACCCCCTGCATTTATCACCACAGGTTGGATGCTAGTAGCCTGGGAGGGAAGAGGCCTCATGTGTAAAGGGACAGAGTACAAAGATTTTGTTAAAATCTCTAAAAGATTTTCCTTCTTAGGATGTTACCTCCATTCTACTACAATCATTACCACATCTTGTAGACCAGATGAAACAAAGATAAAGAGTATAAATTCAGTTAGAACTAGAGCCTTGGTAACTACAATTATGGCCTTAGGTGTATATATCCTCTGCTAGGAAAGAGAGAACAATCAGAAGCATAAACACCCTGATCATTGATTAGACAAAAGCTGAAGTCGGGATACACAGTAGCCCAAAATATATAGTTCCCTGGAGTCTTAGTTAATCAAAGGCCATCCATCATGTAGAATGTTCTATAGAATTTAACAAAGTAATTCTATAACAAATATTTTAAAAAGCTCACGAGAATAACCAATTTTGAA
>NW_006404351.1:0-3031 GCF_000299155.1 Elephantulus edwardii
AACCTCAAAAAAGCAGGAGTGGCAATACTAACCTCTGACAAAATTGATTTCAGAATGAAAAACCATCATCAAGATAAGGGAGGGCTTTACAATACTGATTAATGGCACAACAGATCAAGAAGACATAACCTTGGTCAACATTTATGCACCAAATGATAGACCTGCAAATTACATAAAAGAGCCATTAACAGAATTGAAGAGAGAAATAGACAGCACCACAGTAGTGGTAATAGATTTCAACACACCACTATCATCAAAGGATAGGTCAACTCGAAAGAAACTCAACAAAGATGCAGAAGATCTAAACTATACAATCAGCTAACTTGACCTTGTGGAGGTATACAGGGTACTACATCCAACTAAAACTCAATTCTCTTTCTTCTCAAGTGCACATGCTACATTCTCCAGAATCAGTCACATATTAGGACACAAAGTAAGCCTAAACAAATGAAAAAACATTGAATTAATACAAAGCATTTTCTTAGACCACAATGCCATAAAACTAGAAATTAACCACAGGAAAGTAAAGTTTACAAAACCACCCAATGTGGAAAGTAAATAACTCTCTGCTAGAACATGATTGGGTTATAAGACAAATAAAGAATGAAATAAAAAAAAAGTTCCTTGAGACAAATGATAATGAAAATACAACTTACCACAACGTCTGGGACACAGCTAAGGCATTTCATAGCAATAGGCACACACATAAAAAAAGAAAGAAAGAAGAAGAATCAATAAGCTAACTCAATATCTTCAGTGAATAGACAAAGAACAAAAATCTAATCGTACAACCTCTAGTAGAAAAGAAATTATAAGGACAAGACATAAAATCAATGAGATAAAAACCAGAAAAACAGTTGAAACTATCAATAAGACCAGGAGCTGAACATTCAAAATGTTCAATAGAATTGACAAAGCATTGGCAAACTTAACAAAAGGGGGAAAAAAGGAGAAGACACAGATAACTCGATTAATAAATGATAGCGGTGACATCACAACAGAACCAAAGAAAATGAAATCAATAATATCAGAATACTATGGAAAGCTTTACTCTGATAAATTCAAAAACCTAGAAGAAATGGACAAATTCCTTGAAACACATCCCCTACTTATATTGACAAAGATAGGTATAGAATAGTTGAACAGACCCATCACAAAAGAAGAAATTGAAAAGGTCATCAAAAGACTTCCACATTAGAAAAGCACTGGACCAGATGGCTTCACAGCTAAATTCTACCAAACATTCAGAAAGGATTCAGTGTCAATTCTACTTAAATTATTTCAAAAAATTGAAAAAGAAGGAACACTTCCAGAGTCATTCTATGAAGCATGCATAACCCTAACACCCAAACCAGGCAAAGATATTACCAAGAAAGAAAACGACAGACCAGTATCTCTCATGAATATAGATGCAAAAATCCATAACAAAATCCTAGCCAATAGAATCCAAAAGCACGTTAAAAAAAAGAAGAAAAAAAAAAAAAGAATTCACTATGACCAAGTGGGATTCATAACAGGTATGCAAGGATGGCTCCGCATAAGAAAAACAATCAATGTAACAAAGTAAATCACAAGAATCTGATCTTAGCAATTGATGCAGAAAAGGCATTTGACAAAATACAACACCCCTTCCTGATAAGGGCACTCAGCAAAATTGGAATAGAAGGAATTTTGTCAACATTGTGAAGAGTATATATAGTAAAACCAAGAGCGAACATTATTATCAATGGAGAAAGAAAGCATTTTCCTTGTGAACAGAGACCAGACGAGGATGCCCACTGTTGCCACTTCTATTCAATATTGTACAGAAGTGCTTGTGAGGACAATACAACAAGAGAAGGAAATAAAAGGCGTTCAGATTGGCAAAGACATGGTTAAACTGTGGCTATACGCAGATAATATAATAATGTACACAGAAAACTCCAAAGACTCAACAAAAGAACTGTTAGAGTTAGTAGGCCAATTTAGTAGAGTGGCAGGATATAAGATCAATTTCCAAAGATCAGTAGGATTCCCCTACAGTAACAGAGAGAACTCAGAGAAGGAAATAAAGAAAGTTGGGAGCGAACCTAACTAGAGATGCAAAAGCCCTGTACAAAGAAAACTACAGAGCATTTCTGCAAGACACAATAAAAGACCTAAAGAAATGGGAAAATGTGCCCTGTTCACAGATAGGAAGACTCAATATCGTGAAAATGACAATCCTACGAAAAGCAATCCCAACCCAGATACCAAATTCATTTTTCAAGAAGACTGAAAGAGAAATTGTAAAATTTATTTGGAGAGGCAAGAGGCCCCAAATAAGCAGAACACTTCTGAAAAACAAAAATGAGGGGGGGAGGAACCACAAAACCTACTTCACAGCAGTCGTGACCAAAACAGCATGGTGCTGGTACAATGACAGGCACATAGATCAACGGAACAGAATTGAGAACCCAGAAATTGACCCAAGTATCTATGGTCAACTGATATGCGACAAGGAAATCAAAGCTATCAAATGGGGAAATGACAACCTCTTCAACAAATGGTGCTGGAAAAACTGGACTTCCACCTGCAGAAAGCTGAAATAGGATCCACATCTCACACCATGCACAAAAATCAACTCAAGGTGGATCTGGGAGTAAAGCCTAAAACCATAAAGTTCCTAAGAGACAAACTGGGATCAAGCTTAAAAGTGCTAGTCTAAGGTGTAAAGAGACTGCCAAATACAGCCAGAAATGCACAATCTCAAGAGGATAAAACTGATGCATGGGACCTTCTAAAGAGTAAATCCATGTGTGCACCAAAACTTTTTCCCAACAGGGTGAAAAGAAAACCTACCAACTAGGGACATTTGGTAACACCATCTCAAACAAGAGTCCCATAACAAAAGTCTACAGAATACTCCTGGGCCTCCACAAGAAAAAAACTGATAACCCAATTACAAAATGGGCAAAAGACATGGAAAGAATTTTCACAGAGGAAAACATTTGGATGGCCAACAGACACACGAAGAAATGCTCCAAATCACTGGCAATAAGAGAGATGCAAA
>NW_006404352.1:0-851 GCF_000299155.1 Elephantulus edwardii
GCTATGAACATTGGTGTACAAATCTATATTTGTGCTTCAGTTCTAATTTCCTTGGTATATATTTCTAGTAGTGGAATAGCTGGGTGATATGGAATTTCTATGTTCAGGTTTTTTGAAGAAAAGCCAAACTGTCTTCCAGAGTGGTTGTAACATTTTAAAATCCCGTCAACAGTATATGAGAGTTTCCACCTCTCCACATCCTCTCCAACATTTATTCCTTGCTGCCATGTTAAACTTTGCTACCGATATTGGGGTGAGATGGTATCTCATCGTGGTTTTGATCTGCATCTCTTTTATTGCCAGTGATTTTAAGCATTTCTTAATATATTTTTGCCATCCAAATATTTTCCTCTATGAAAAATTTTTACATGTCTTTTGCCTGTTTTATAATTGGGTTAACATTTTTCTTCTTCTGAAGGCCCAGGAGTTTTCTGTAAACTTTTGTTATAAGATCCTTGCCTGCGATAGTATTCCCAAATGATTTTTTTTTCCCACTGATAGATTTTATTTTCACCATATTATAAAAATAAATTGACGTACACAGGAGTTTAATTTTTAGAATGTCCCATTCATCAGTTTTATCCTCTCCAGACTGTGCAATTGTTGACATATTTGTCAGCCTCTTTATACCATAGACTAGGCCTTCTAAGCATGGTCCACATTATTTCTTATGAACTTAATAGTTTTGGGTTATACCCAGATTTCTGATCTACTTTGAGTTGATTTTTGTGTATGATGTGAGATATGGATCCTGTTTCAGCTTTCTGTAGGTCCAATTTTATCAACATTATTTGTTGAACAGGTTGTTGTTTCCCCATTTGGTAAGTTCAATTTACTTGTCAAATATCATT
>NW_006404352.1:1196-2761 GCF_000299155.1 Elephantulus edwardii
CAAATCTTCCCTTGAGTCAAAAGTTCACAGATAAATTCAGACAGGGTAGCATCCCTACTCTCCTCTATAGCAGAGAGGTCAGACCAAGAGTCTGTTAACACCTTAAGTGTGAAAAACTCTACCAATGCAATGTCACATAAACAGCAGGCTACCCCACACCCTACACAAAGCAAGATATCACCCCCCAAAAGTGACACAGTATTAATGGATTTCCTGAAGCCAGAAAGTCTGATGGAACTTTCTGACACAGAATTTAAAAGAACAGTGATTGGATATTGTCAATGGGTAAAAGACAAACTTGAATAGAGAACACTGCAAGCAAAGCCAAGAGGAATATAAAACAAACAAACCCCAAAGCAATGCAGATAAAACAAATGAGGCATTAGAGGTTCTAGAAAAACAAGAAACCATAATCCAAAAATGAGTATGTTTCAGATGCTGTCAATATGTTGGAGGGACAAGTGAACAGTGTTGAAGAATTGGAACACAGAACTAGTGAAATAGAAGATAGAATTGTCACCACTGATCAGTTAGAACAAAAAGCAAAATCAAAAAAGAAGGAAAAAGAAGAAAGGCTAAGAATTATGTAGTACACCATCAAGAGGAATAATATGAGCAAAATCAGAATCCCAGAACAGGAATAATAAAGGCACTAAGAAAGTTGTGAATGAGTTACTAGAAGAAAAGTTTCCAGGCATAATGAAGAATGAGAGAATATATATTCAAGAAGCTGAGAGATCACCATATAGAAGAGACCCTAAAAGAAAAACAAACATCAAGGAATATCATAGTCCAATTTTCCAGAACCAAAGATAAGGAGAGAATTCTGAAAACAGTGAGGGAGAAACAAAAAGTAACCTATAAAGGAGAACAAATTTGATTAAGTGACCATTTCTCAGCAGACACTGTGTGAGAAAGAAGATAATGGAATGGCATATATTGAACACCCAAAAAACAAAACTGTCAACCAAGAATACTATACCCAGCAAAACTGTCCATCAAATATGAAGGAGATATTAAGATATTATCAGAAAAGCAGAACCTAAAGGAGTTTGTAAAAACAAGATCAGCATTGCAGGAAACATTGAGAGACATTCTCCTTAAAGAGGTGCCACAGAAAGCAGAATAGACCAAAGTAACCAGCAACAACATCAAAAAGAACTTAACAAAAGAATAGCAATAAAACCTTACCTCTCAATAATGAGACTGAATGTGAATGGCTTAAATGCACCAGTGAAGAGAAAAAGAGTAGCAGACTGGATAAAGAAGCAAAACCCATAAATATGCTGTCTACAAGAGACACACCAGAAAAGTGAATATAAAGAAAGACTGAAAATAAAAGGGTGGGGGGAAAACATACCAAGCAAATGGCAACCAGAAAAAAAGCAGGAATGATGAAATTAATTTCTGATAAAATATATTTCAATACAAAAACCATCCTAAAGGAAAAGGAAGGTCACTGCATAATGCTTAAAGGGTCAATAGAACAAGAGGATATAATAATAAATAGCTATGCACAAAATGATAGAGCTATAAAATATACATTAAAAAACAAACATTAACAA
>NW_006404353.1:0-1128 GCF_000299155.1 Elephantulus edwardii
CAACACCTTGCTTGAACATGACTGGGTAGTAGAAGAAATAAAAAATGAAATTAAAAAGTTTCTTGAAACTAATGACAATGAAAACACCACTTGCCAAAACTTCTGGGAAACAGCCAAAGCAGTAATCAGAGGACAATTTATAGCAAATAGCAAACACATCAAAAACAGGAAAAACAGACTATTGACTCTCTAACCCAATATCTCCAGCAAATTGAAAAAGAACTGCAAGAAAACACGACACCCTTTAAAAAAACTGAAATTACAAAAACTAGAGCAGAAATAAATGAAATAGAAAACAGAAAAACAATTGTAACTATCAATAAATCTAGGAGTTGGTTCTTTAAAAAGTTCAACAAAATTGATAAACCACTAGCAAAACTCACAAAAGAAAAGAGGGAGAAGACACAAATAATCAGAATAAGAGATGAATCAGGAAACATCACAACACACCCAACTAAAATATAAAAGCTAACATTAGAGAACTATGAAAAACTAAACCCAAAATAAAATGAAAATCTAGAGGAAATGGACAGATACGTAGAAAAACACAACCTACATAAACTAACACAAACCGTAACCTAACATCTGAACAGACCCATTAGAAAAGAAGAAATTGAAAAGGTAATACAACAACTTCCAACCAAAACAAGCCCTGACCAGATGGTTTACAAGTGAATTTTGTGAAACATTCAGAGAAGAACTGTTACCAATTCTACATAAAATAATTTCAGAAAGTAGAAGAAGATGGAAATCTCCCAGATTCATTCTGTTAAGCAAATATATCTTTGGTACCAAAGCCAGGAAAAGACACCACCAAAATAGAAAATTATAGGCCAATATCTCTCATCAACATTGATGCAAAAATCCTGAATAAAATACTGGAAAATAGAATCCAACCATAAGTAAAAAAATAAACTAATTCACCATGACCAAGTGAGATTCATAACAGGTATGCAAGGATGGTTCAACATAAGGAAAGCAATTAATGTAATTCATCACATTAACAAGGCAAAGAACAGCAACCACATGGTCCTATCATTGATGCAGAAAAAGCCTTTGATAAAATCCAACACCCTTTCATGATTAAAGCACTCAACAAAATAGGATTAGAGGGGAATTTCTTCAACA
>NW_006404353.1:3731-4191 GCF_000299155.1 Elephantulus edwardii
CCGAAGAAGGCATTCAGATGGCCAACAAGCACATGAAGAAACGCTCAAAATCCCTAGCTCTAAGAGAGATGAAAATTAAAACAACTATGAGATATCATCTCACCCCAGTCAAAATAGGAAAATTTAACAGAACAGCAAGCAACAAATGCTGGCGAGGTTGTGGAGAACTGGAACACTTATTCGCTGTTGGTGGGAATGTAAAATGGTGCAACCCCTGTGGAAAGCGGTATGGTGCTTTCTCATAAAGTTGCAAATAGAGATACCATTTGACCCAGGAATTCCACTACTGGGAATATACCCCGAAGAGACCATAACTGACATCCAAGTAGATATATGCACATCCATGTTTATTGCAGCTTTATTCACAATAGCAAGGAGTTGGAAACAACCTAAGTGCCCATCAACAAACGAATGGATAGAGATGCTGTGGTATATTCGCACAATGGAATACTATGCTGCA
>NW_006404354.1:0-2855 GCF_000299155.1 Elephantulus edwardii
ATCCTTCCCATTTCCTTCAACCCACTCACCAATTGAATTGTTCAACCCTATGATTAACACTCTAACCACCATCGTCACCTCTCTATTTCCTCCGTATCCCTCCTTCCACGTTTAATCTTCAAACTCATTCTACAATAATGACTTTCTATAGTATTTGTCCTTGTGGAACTGAGCTCACTCATCTCTCCATAATGCTCTCCAATCCCTCCCAAGATAGGTAGTAATTTACAAAATGATTGCTCCTGAGGACTGTATGGTATTCCCCTGTATGAACGTACCACAACTTCTCAATCCATTCCTTTGTGGTTGGATATTTGGGATGTTTTCATGTTCTTGTGATGGTGAATAATGCTGCTATGAATATTGGTGTACAAGTTTCCATTTGAGCCTCAGTTCTTTTTTTTTGGGCGGGGGGTGTATATTCCAAGCAATGGAATTACTGAGTCATATGGCATTTCTATTTTTAGCTATAAGTCCCTGTGTTCATCAAAAGCTTTTTCCAATAGAGTGAAAAGAAAACCTACTGACTGGGGACAAACATTTGGCGATACCATCACAGACAAAAGCTTCATAATAAAAGTTTACAGAATACTCCTGGGCCTCCACAAAAAAAAAAACCCAAAAAACCACAAAAAACTCCAAAAAATAACCTGATAACCCAATTATAAAATGGGCAAAAGACATGGAATGAATTTTCACAGAGGAAGGTATTCAAATGGCCAACAGAAATAGGAAGAAATGCTCCAAATCACTGGCTGGCAATAAGAGAGATGCAAATCAATACCACTCCAGTGGAGTGCCAAAGTTTAACAGGACAGCAAGTTACAAATGTTGGAGAGAATGTGGTGAGATAGGAACTATTGTAAGCTGCTGGCGGGATTGTACAGGGGTGTAGTACAACCACTTTGAAAGGCAGTTTGGTGTTTCCTCAAAAAGTTGAATATTTTTGTGGGTTTTTTTTATGATCAGATTCTCCTTTTAAGTGTCAATTTTGGTGAGTTTTGACAAATCAGTCCTGTAACCAATATCATAATCCTGGTGGAGCTCCCATTTATTGCTTCGAATCCCAACTTTATAACTTATTTGCATTCTATCACTGCCTTTTTGCATTTTCTTTATCCTATATAAATTGGATACTGCAGTACGCTAGGTTTTTGAAAACTGATTTGAGTGAAAGATCAAAGAGAATACTGATTCTCCATTCAGTCATTCATACAGGGGTGTTTTTCTATTTTCTGATTTTAAATATTGTATTCCATTGAATAAGAATTGACTTATGACTGACTCTCCAGTACGCTTTCAGAGTCAATAAATCACATGGGAGGAGATTGCCCATCCTTTTCCCGCAGAGCAGCTCGTGGATTTTGATAGTGACAATTTAACAACACTATTTCCCTGACATCCTTGCGATGCTTATTTCCATTAATCTTTCTATCACGCCTCTTTCTGCTTCCTTACCTTTTCCCTTGGAAAATGAGATCTTTTTGATCTATGGTTGATTGTTTAAGAAATGAGTACTTCTCTGGTGGTGGTGTTGTGTTGTTATGTGCCGTCAAGTCACCTGTGACTCATAGCGACCCTATGTACAGCAGCCCTAAACCCTGCTCTGTTCTGTGCCAATCGTACTGTCTCTGACACCCCCACCCCGATTACCCGAGTCACTGAATCAATCCACCTCATAGAGGGTCTTCCTCTCCTGCACTGTCCCTCCACCCTCCCAAGCATGACTTCCTTCTCCAAGGACTGGTCCCTCCTTGCAACATGTCCACAGTATGTCAGATGAAGCTGCAGAATCCTTGACTCCAAGGAGCATCCTGGTTTAACCCTCTCCAGGATGAACCTGGTAATTTTCTTAGCAGTTCATGGTATATTCAATACTCTTCTCCAGCACCACAGCTTAAAGGTATCAATCCTCTTCTATACTCCATAGTCTTTGTCCAGCTCTCTGATGCATAGCAAGTGATTGGAAAGACCGTGGCCTGTATCAGGGGCACCTTAATCTCCAGAGTGACACCATTCCTCGTTAGGACTTTGGAGAGGTCCCTAACAGCAGACTTTCCAATTGCAATATGTCTTTTACTTTCCTGACTGCTGGTGCCAAGAGTGTTGACTTTGGAGCCAGGCAAACTAAAGCTGTTAACAATCTCAATCTCTTCACCATCCATCCTGATGCTGCTAATTGGTCCAGTGATGAGAGTCTTTGTCTTCTTGATATTGAGCCTCAATCCATATTTAAGGCTGCAGTCTGTGACCTTCTGCAGCAAATGCATCAGGTCCTCCTCAGCTTCAACAAGGAGAGTTGTATCATGTGCATAACACAGATTGTTGATGAATCTTTCACCATTCCTGATGCCACACTTCTCCTCATACAGCCCAGCCTCCCAGATAATCTGCATATAGGTTGAAAAGGTATGGAGATAGGATGCATCCATGGCATACACCGTTCCCAATTTTCAACCATGTAGTGTCTCCTTACTCTGTTCTGACGACTACCTCCTGGCCCAAGTATACGTTTTACATTAACATGATCAAGTGTTCTGGTTAGGTCTCACTTAATGGGTATCTCTATTATTGAGGTAAATGTTGAATCACTAAAGCAATTTTTTCCCTAAATTCAGAAGACTAAATGTCAGAAGTATAAATTATAGAGCACCCTACAGTTAAATGTATTTCTTTGACATCTTTCTGAGGAAGAAGAAAAACTATCATCTTTGGCATCCTGAAATGAATGGACAATCAGACAGTATGCGTATTGCAAGTAACAATTTTTAATAGTACGAAGAGGAACAGTTGTAAGCAGACACTGGTGATTGGGACATGGAATGTGAGAACCATGAATGTAGAAAAATTAGATA
>NW_006404355.1:0-2069 GCF_000299155.1 Elephantulus edwardii
GATTGCGAAGACCATGGCCTGTATCAGATGCACCTTCGTCTCCAGAGAGACACCATTGCTCTTCAGTACTTTGGAGAGGTCCCTAAGATCAGACTTTCCCATGGCGATATGTCTTTTAATTTCCTGGCTACTGGTGTTGGGAGTGTTTACTGTGGAGCCAAGCAAACTAAAGCTGTGAACAATCTCAATCTCTTCACCGTCCATTCTGATGCTGCCAGTTGGTCCAGTGATGAGAATCTTTGTCTTCTTGACATTGAACCTCAATCCATATTGGAGGCTGCAGTCCTTGACCCTCTGCATACACACACACACACACATGTTTGGTCTATAGGATTTCTGACAACAGGCTCAGAATTCAGAAAAAAAAAATTAGAAGACATCCATTGAAACATTTTCATTTTACAAAGTGGAAAATTGAGATGCAGGAAGAACACTAATGATTGGCTTACTCAGAAGTGCAGGTTTCATGAGCTGCAGTGGAGGGTTCTCCCCACCATGTTTGTTTGAAATAGAAATACTTTTTTTCTGAGAGAGTCCAGTATACTTTGCTGTAACATATTACCAGAATTTTCTAACATATCAATTTGTTGGTAGATTTCTCTGAATTATTCTTTCTGTATCCCTAATAAAAGGCTCCTGAAATACAAACTTTAATTAATGATTTGTTCTGCATAGCTATTAGAATTTTTACTTCAAATTCTCTCATTGTTTTTAACAAGTTTTAGTTCGGACTGTAGAGCCAGCCTCCGTGATGCAGAGTAGTTCCTAATTGAATTTTTTTGAGTGAAAGATGTATTTGAATGGAAACACTTTCTTCCATGTTTCCATTGAAAAGAAAACATGCCTTGGAGATAGTGACCTGGGAAGAGGCTGCACTGTGGTTAGAGACACTGAGTGGTGATTGAGCATCTTTCAAATATTTACTCACATGTTTTTGCTCAATTACTCCCTCCCTTTTCTTGTAGTAAAAGTTATGCGCTTCAACATCACTGTTAACTGACTCTTAAATCTTCCCAAATCATTCATTCTTCATCATTTATGTAAATTTTGAAGTTGTGAAAATGAATACCAATGAGAACATCTGAGGAGAATAAAATATGTAAAATAGACCACTAAGATGTATTCCATATAATTCTACTTCAGTCATCCTTAGTTATTTTCCAGCTCTCTGATGCATAGCAATGATTGTGAAGACTGTGGCCTGGATCAAGCACACCTTAGTCCTTAGACCAATATCATTACTCTTTAGCACTTTGGAGAGTTCCCCAGCAGCAGACTGCCCCAGTACAATTCATCTTTTCATTCTCTGACTGCTGGTGCCAAGAGCGCTGATTGTAGAACGAAGGCAGCTGAAGTTGTGAATAACCTCAATCTCTTCTCCTTCTATCAAGGATGCTTTCGGCAGAACGTTAAATGATCCCGGGAGTATTAAAAGAAGATGGAAGGAATATACTGAGTCACTGTATCAAAAGGAATTGGAAGACACAGAAGAATTTCATGAAACAACATATGAGCAAGAGCCTATGGTGATGAAGGAAGAAATTGAAGCTGCTTTGTTCTCAGTTCCTTGAGCTTAAAAAATGCTGAGCAAGTTCAGCCCTTTTGATTTTCTGACTCCACCTCCTTGCACATTTCATTGTAATATTTTGCTTTGTCATCCCATGCTACCTTTTGAAATCTTCTATTCAACTCCTTAGTATCTTAAATTCTTGCTTTGGCTTCTCTGCGCTCCAGTGCAACTTTCAGAGTCTCTTCTGACATCCATTTTGGTCTTCTCTTCCTCTTTCAATATGTATTGAGGCTCAATGTCAAGAAGACAAAGATTCTCACCACTGGACCAATTGGCAGCATCAGGATGGATGGTGTAGAGATTGAGATTGTCCACAGCTTTAGTTTGCTTGGCTCCACAGTAAACACTCTCAACACCAGTAGCCAGGAAATTAAAAGACATATCGCCATGGGAAAGTCTGATCTTAGGGACCTCTCCAAAGTACTGAAGAGCAATGGTGTCTCTCTGGAGACTAAGGTGCATCTGATACAGGCCATGGTCTTTGCAATCACTTGTTATG
>NW_006404355.1:2284-2907 GCF_000299155.1 Elephantulus edwardii
GAGAGGGACATCATGCTTGGGAGGGTGCAGGGACAGCACAGGAGGGGAAGGCCCTCTATGAGATGGATTGATTCAGTGACTGAGATATTCGGGATGGGAGTGTCGGAGACAATGCGATTGGCACAGCACAGAGCAAATTTTAGGGCTGTTGTACACAGGGTCGCTATGAGTTGCAAGCCACTCGAAGGCACATAACAACAACAACAACAAAAGTAACAGTCTGTAGGACAGAATAGAACATCCCCAGAGTGTTTCTCAGGCTGTGATTTCTATGTGAGCTAAGTGCCACTCTTACTTTCCTGAGAGGCTGGTGGATTTGAATCATTGACCTTTGGTTAACAGCTTGCATCTTTATCGACCTTAAGGGTCTTTGACAATGTAAAGGGGTATTTAATAAACACAACTGGCTTCAGAGAATTCAAATCAGAGACTTTTCCTGGGATCCGAGAGTTCCTGGTGGGTGGAAAGAGTCGTGAACTGGACTTCCAGCTGACAGACTGGTGTCTGAAAATCCTCTAGTAGTTAATTAGCAAACACAACAATGGCCAAGGGTCAATGAGTGAGAGCAGAAACACTGTAAATGGTCCCAGAGCACTAACTCTTTGCTGTTCTTTAATCTTCAT
>NW_006404356.1:0-1355 GCF_000299155.1 Elephantulus edwardii
TTTTTGTGTGCGTGTACCGTCAAATCAGATCTGACTGGTACAGGAGGAGATTGTCCCTCCTTCCCCGGCAGAGCATCTGGTGGATTCGAACCGTGCACCTCTGGGATTGTAGTTGCAGCTCCTTGCCACTCAGACTAGTGTTGATCCTCATGATAATGGAGAAAAGTTGGAAGTTGTCAAAGATTGAATTTTACCTGAATCTACAGTCAACACTCAGGGTCGTGACAGTCCAGAAGTGAAAGCTGTACCGGGGAAGGTGAAAGATCAGGGGAATGGGGACCACTCGTAAGGGGAGGGCATGGCGCGGGGTGTGAGCTAGGGGAGTTCCCGAGAACGGCACAGGACAGGCAAGCATCAGGTCTGTTCACTGGGTGGCTGTGAGCTGTGATTGTCCTAACAGCATCTAACAGCAATAATAACAACAAAGACTTGCTCCATGCCGGTTGTCACTAGCCTTCCATTTGAAAAGACTGCAGCATCTTCAGCACACTTTAATACGGGAAAGGGTGAGAAAACCAGGTCTTCAGATACAGCGACAGTGTTGAATTTATGAAATGTTTCTGTGCTGGGTCAAACGGCGTTTCCCCTCATTCTGCCCATGTGGAGAACAACCTCCTTTTCATTCCTTTATTATCTCATTAACAACATGGGATGAAATCAGACTTTCTTAAGTCTGGTTATTTTATTTTCTGCCTTTTCATATTGTGGTCTACCTTGCCACAATTTTATCCATTTTAATCATTTGTTCACTTGGGACATGGACTCTGGTCTCCGTTATTCCAATCCTTGGAACTTGCTGTGACTCCTTATACAGCCATATTTGTAAATATCCCTCGACTTTTGAAAGCAGGGTGCATTTGCAGTTGCCGGGTTATCATAAATTGGGCCAGATCTGTTTATTACATTGTTCTAATATTTTATGTTCTTACGTTTATTTTTTAATCTGCTTGTTCTGACCATTACCAAGTGAAGTGAGTAAAAGTCCTCAGAGACGTGCCGGATTCTGTTGTAATTCTGTCAGTTTTGCATGACGGGTTTGTGAAAGACTTAGTAACGTGTCTTGGTTAGGTGCTTCTGCAGAAGAGAGGGAATTTTCATTCTATAATGTTGTAGGTAGTTCTCTGCATAAATTTTCGCATTTTAAAATTCAAACTGACAAAAATCTCCCCTTTCACCAGCATGTTTAGTATGTACATATACTTATTCATTGAAAATACATTTTAAAAGAGACACAAACGCAGGTTATACACATGGATTTCACCTGATGGTATGCATAGAAATCATATCGATTACATCTGAGGAAAGAACCACTGGAGAAGCTCAATATCAGCTGTGAAAACTAGGCCAGGAGCTGA
>NW_006404356.1:3430-4134 GCF_000299155.1 Elephantulus edwardii
ACTAGGGATATTGTTGCTGATGTTAGATGGATCTTGGCTGAAAGCAGGGAATACCAGAGGAATGTCTATCTGTGTTTCATTGATTATGTAAAGGCGTTTGACTCTGTGGATCATAACAAACTGTGGCTGACTCTGAGAAGAATGGGAATCCCAGAACATTTAATTGTGCTAATACGAAACTTAATAACAATGATGACGACCAAGAGAGAGCTACGTGGCCGAGTGGAAGGAAGCTGTGCCACCAAGCCGAAGGTGGGCGATTTTCTTCTGTGGCCCTCGGCCAGATTCAAATTGTTTTCCTGTCAAACATTCTTCTAGGTGCTTTATCACTGGTCTGTGCGTTGCTGTGCAGAGGTAACTCGTGGTTGCTGTGATGCTGAAGACTGTAACAGTGATGTGCCAATCGTGATAATGGGCACCCATGGTGGACGGTGTTGGCTGGAGCTTCCCGACTAAATCAAGCCTGGAAGCAGGAGCAGAATCCACTTCCGAAATGGCTTGCCTCCGGAAACTCTATGTACGAACAATGATCAGGCCATTCGTTCATAGGGTTGACATGAGTTGTCTACGACTCGACGGCATCAAACAACAACAATGCGAAATCTATACTTGGACCAAGAGGCAGTTGTCAGAACAGAGCAGGGTAACACTGCATGGTTCAAAATAGGGAAGGGTGTACGCCAGGGATGTGTCCTGTCTCCATA
>NW_006404357.1:0-576 GCF_000299155.1 Elephantulus edwardii
TTAATAAGTGGCCAATATTAAAGGTTATAACTGAATTAACTCCCTACAGAAAATAAATTGACATTATAAGCAAAGTTATTAGTCTCTTTCTCTGAGAATAGAGAGATTACTAACATGGCTAAGAGTAATAAGTTAAGATTTAAAGGAGCTTAGACTTCAACCAATGTCCAAAACTTAAATACAGTGTACTTTACAAAATTAACCCTCCATTCTTAACCTTATAATAATAAAGAATAACCTATATATCACTTTTATTTCTATACCTGCTTATTTATAATTGAGAGAGAACAGAGATTTTCTATAATGGTATCCATAGTTACTTCTATTATTCTCAAGAGTTGGGAAATGAATTTTTTAATAGGTTAAGTATTGTCTCATTATAATATTATAATTTTTAAATTTTGTCTAGATAATAGGATTACTATTTGGCTTTTCACTATTCATGTTGTGTTTTTCTAATTTTTAAAAAGAAGTATACAGTGACAAAAATAACTAAATTTTTGAGATAAAATTACAAAATCATTGTGATGTCTTTAATTATTTTTATAATTATTACTTTCAGAGCAAATTGACGTT
>NW_006404357.1:1126-2953 GCF_000299155.1 Elephantulus edwardii
TAATCGGCAACGTGAGCATGATTTTTGTCATTAGAAGTGACTCAAAACTGCACACGCCAATGTACTTTTTCCTCAGTCATCTCTCCTTCGTAGATCTCTGTTATACCACCAATATCACTCCACAGATGCTTGTTAATTTCTTATCCAAGAGGAAAACTATTTCTTTCATAGGTTGTTTCATCCAATTCCATCTTTTTATTGCCCTGGTGGTGACAGAATATTATGTACTGACAGCAATGGCTTATGACCGCTACATGGCCATCTGTAAACCCTTGTTATATGGCAGCAAAATGTCCAAAAATGTCTGCCTCTCTCTTGTCATTGTTCCCTATATCTATGGCTTTGCAAATGGGCTAGGACAGACCATACTGATGCTACGCCTGACCTTCTGTGGGCCCAATGAGGTCAACCACTTCTACTGTGCGGACCCACCTCTCTTAGTCCTGGCCTGCTCAGATACCTACGTCAAAGAAACTGCCATGTTTGTAGGAGCTGGATCCAACCTCACCTGCTCTCTCACCATCATCCTCATCTCCTATATTTTCATCTTCGCCGCCATCCTGCGCATCCGCTCCGCTGAGGGGAGGCGCAAAGCCTTTTCTACCTGCGGGTCCCATCTCACGGCTGTTATCATCTTTTATGGGTCTCTCTTCTGCATGTATCTGAGGCCATCGTCAGAGACATCTGTACAGCAGGGGAAAATCATAGCTGTTTTTTACATTTTTTTGAGTCCTATGCTAAACCCTTTGATTTATAGTCTGAGGAACAAAGACGTTAAAACAGCAGTAAGAAAAATTGTCCAACAAAAATGTTTCTTAAATAAGGGAGATGTGTGAGACACAAGTATCTAATGTACTTTTTTATTATCTCTCTTGATTAATGAGTGTTTTTAATTGGGCAAACGCTTTCTATCACATTGTCATGTTTTTCTTGCTTATTTCACCAAAGGAGCTTGGAAGAAAATCAAATGATTTGCTAAACTTGACACTGCTGGGTCACTTAAACACACATACACAAACATACATCATCATCAACAACAACAAGACTACTTAGAAATTGGAAAACAATGACCAGGAGATAATGTCATTACTGTATTAAAAATTGGTAAACTGATGACTGATAGCTGATCATACTAAAACTCTTATATGTGATGAAAGAGAGAATCACCACATGTTGCTTCAATGACATAGACCTGGATAGTATCTTGAGTTTCTAGACCAGTCAGGGTCTCCTGGGGGGGAGGGGGGGAACCAACCCAAAATAAAATACCTGGCAATTTGCTTCTGAAAAACTAGCTACTTAGAAGTCTGTGGAGCATAATTCCCTTGGACACATATGAAACCCTCAGGATCTTGAAAACAACTGCTAAGAACTGTTTCTTTTAACTGCAAGACAATAACATTTCTTTATATTACTATTGTACTTAATAATAGTAAACTCCTCTCTCATACAAATTATACACAATTTTTTTGCATACGTATGGGAATGTTCTGTAAGAAACATACATGGAATGATAGCCTTAGTTGCATGGAACTCTTATCTATAATAACTTTGATGAAGGTGCCAAATTCCTTTAAAATGTTTGGTTTATTCTCTTTCTTTTCAAACCCATATGCTGCTACACATTGTGTGATCTCTTCCACTCATTCCCTATCATCATGTAATCTATAAAAAGCAGTTCTCCTTCTAATCATTTTAATATGTAATTGGATACATATATAGGCATGCTGCTGTTACTAGGTGTCATTCAGTGGTCTCCAAACTCATGGCTGTAATATAGAAAGCAGAATGAAGCATTACTCAATCATGCATCATCCTCGCAATCAA
>NW_006404358.1:0-656 GCF_000299155.1 Elephantulus edwardii
TTACCAGTTTCCTATTTTTAGAAATTCACGCTAATTTTATTTTTTAAAACCAAAACATTAAAATGACTTTAACAATCGTAAAAAAGAATCCTATTCTGTTGATGTTTGATGAGAGTATAATTATGACATACCACATATACAGAGAGTAGTCTGACATTAGAACTTCTGAAAGTCTGTCTGTAGAACTGCTTGAGCATTATTTTTAGTCACACAGTTAGTGTCTAGCCAGTCACTCTAGTCCTTATACTATTTCTCCAAACCACAAAATAAACAAACAAACCAAGGTTTGCATTTGTCTGTCACAGTGCCATTTTTATACAAGTCCTACTGGCACAGATTATCTTACTTGGATGCACAATAAATACATTTGATATTAGCAATCAGGATATCAGGAGACATATTGCACTGGGAAAGTCTCTAATCAGGGACCTCTCTAAATTATTGAGGAAGTATTATATCAGTTTGAGAACTAAAATGTACCTGATTCAGGCCATGGTCTTTTCAGTCACTTGCTATGCATCTGAGAGCTGGACAATGACTAAGGATGACAGAAGAATAATTGATGTCTTTGAACTATGGAATTGGAGAAGAATGCTGAAGATCCCATGAACTGTCAAAAGAACATACAGATATGTCTTGGAGAGGGTGCAGCCAGA
>NW_006404358.1:2081-2849 GCF_000299155.1 Elephantulus edwardii
ACAACAGTGGCATCATGCAGTATTCATCCTTTTGTGACTGAGATACTTCACTCAGCATAATGTCATCCAGGGTCACCTATTTTGAAAAATATTGCATGAGTTCCTTATTTTTCAATGCAGCATAGTATTCCATTGTGTGAATATACCACAGCTTCTCTATCCATTCATTTGTTTAGGTTGTTTTCAACTCCTTACAATCCTGAACAAAGCCTTGATAAACATGGGTGTGCATATATCTCCTTGGATGTCAGTTATGGTCACTTTGGGGTATATTCCCAGCAGTGCAATTGCTGATTCAAATGGTATCTTTATTTGCAACTTTTTGAGAAAGCGCCACACCACCTTCCACAGTGGTTGCACCCCTCCTATGAAATTTTACAGCCTTAAAAACCTGATGGGTAGCAGGAGGTGTCCCCCGTGCATCAGAATCGACTTGACAGCCGTGAGTTTGGATTTGTTCCTTAACACCTTTTAAAAGAGGCCCTGGTCACATAGCTGAATAAGCACTCCTCCCAGGCCATTACTACCTTTGAAGACCCACTGGGGGGTCAGCCATGGGTGATTCCAACTAAATGGTACACAACAACAAAAACAACTTCCTAAAAGGCTGGCCTCAACTTGTGCCCTGAGCGTGGAAGCTACGTGGGCAGAAGTCGAGGCCTGGCAATAGAGAAGCCCCTCGCGGCTTCTGACATGCCTACAGGTACAAAGCCCCAAAGGCGTTTGACTGTGTGGATCAAAACAAACTGTTGCTGACTCTGAGAAGAA
>NW_006404359.1:0-1461 GCF_000299155.1 Elephantulus edwardii
ATGATGTATACTGCACTGAAACAGATGAGGGAGAGAACTGTTTAAAAGGGATATATGATTGGGTATTATTGTCATGACAGGAGTCCAGAATGAAGACTGCATAGTGGAGTGGACTTGGGGGGGGGGATTCCATAACAATGAAAGAGTTTTTCTTTTACTTTTCAAGGAGAGTGAATTGGAGGGGAGGGGGTGGGCAGGGAGAAAAGTGCAAAATGAATGACTGGAAACTCTAAGTTTCTGTAAACTATTATTAAAATTATTTTTTAAACTCTATTTCTCCTCGGGATCTCCAACAACACCATTAAAATTATTTAAAAAGGAAACAGGGAAAAAAATTAAAAAAAAAAAAAAAGGAAACGGGGGAAAAAGTTGAATCATTAAAAAAAAAATCAGTTCTACCTGAGTGTGAAATTAAATTAGCTCAACATTATCCACAGCGGGTTTCCAAACAAATCTTTCCCTTTAAAGACCTCAAACCAGCCCTGGACCGTAATGACTTTTCAGTCCCCGCTGGAAGGCGGCGGGAAACCTTGGCAAGGTGGTTGCAACACCCCTGAGGTTCTCGGGCGCGCAGGCTCTCCCTCCACCCGCAGAGCCCCTTGGCTCGGGTTCCCAGGGCGCGTGCCCAGTGGGGCTGGCATATGTCTCAACAGCCGAGCGCACGGGGCCAACGGCGAGGGAAGAAATAAACGCTGAAGGGAGACTCAGCGCCAGGAAAGCAGGAAGAGTGTCCGGGACGCTGGCCAAGTGTCCACAGACTAAATGGGAGGCATCGGTGCCTGACGACGCTGCAAATGTCCTCACTGCCCCTTCCCACCCGCCGCGTGGAGACCAGGGGAACGCAAACCCCCCGGGGGCCCAGGCATCGCCAGCAACGCCGGCCTTTGCTTTAAAAACTGCAAACTGGTGACGATTGTGAGAAGCGAGAGCCATGCAGGTGAGCGCCCTTGGTCCAAGCAGGGACGTGCAGGGCATTGCTCTCCTTTGAATCCCTTTCTGGAGGAGTTTATCTTTGAACGCGGTTACAGCAGAGGGAGGAGAGACAAGGCCAGGAATACTATGTGGCTGATTTGTTGGGCCTTTTCTTTCCTCTTAAGACTCTGCAAACACAAATAATGGTTAAGGATGGATGAAATATTTAACAGCAGCTATACATAATTTATTCCTAAATTGATGCTCGTTTCCAGCCTGATGATTTGCCTTCAATTAAAGGGTCTCTGAAAAAAAACAAAACAAAAAAAAAAATTTTAAAAAAAAAAAGGGTCTCTGAACCACTGGAGGTCATCCTGCATAAATTGATGGTGAACTTATTCGTCCTTTTTTTCATTCTAAGGCTAATGGTTTTCACATTTTTCTTGCTGGAGTATTTAATTTTTTATCTTTTTTAAAAATTTCATTTTACTGTTTTGTGTGTGTGTACCATCAAATCAGATCTGACTGGTACAGGAGGAGATTGCCCCT
>NW_006404359.1:2482-2994 GCF_000299155.1 Elephantulus edwardii
AAAAAAAAAGAACCAAAATGTGACCCAGAGATAAAAAGTGAGGGAGCACATGCTCTGGGGAAAATAACACCCACAAACTTACCCAGTGCAGGGTTGACACAAACCTTCAATTTGTTTTGTCTATTAAAAAAGGCAATAAAATAAGGTATGTCTCTACTTGGGAAAGAAAACAATATACTTCTATGTCTAAACATGAATTATGAAAAGCGGCTGCAAAAGCTGTGGTTCCACCCACAAAAGTAATATGTGATTTCAGGAAGAATCTTAGGGGGAAACATTAAAAATAAATCAACCACACAGTGAAGACCTGTTCATTTCAGAGGCGGGGGGGGGGGTTTGTCCCCAAAATGGCTTATTCAGAGGAAACCATTCCGAAGTTCTGTATATTTGCACATTAATATGTATTAACAAAACGAGGATCATATTGCACATATAAATGACCCAAATATCCACTCTTTTCAGAGGAGAACATGCAGTATCATCAATGTCCCCCCCCCTCTCTCTCTCTCTCT
>NW_006404360.1:0-584 GCF_000299155.1 Elephantulus edwardii
CCATCACATTGCTGTCCAGTAAGAAAGAAATCCTAGCTGACCTTCAATTGGATTTTTAATATCTTAAATTGCCCTGCAGAAGGTTTCAAGGGAGATGGTAGATTTGAATCATCCCAGAGTTGTGGCCTTTATAATATTTCTTTTTAGAATTATCAAAGAGATATTTGCCTCTAAATTATTTTCCCTTCATTTATTGTGCAAATAGATGAGTCAGCAGAGTAAGGCCAAGTTATTTACGTAGTTAGGAAAATTATAAGTATCCTAGAAGACTTTCTCGAGGTTGCAATAAAACACAATTATTTATATTCTCTTAAAAACAAGATTTTCAAGGGTTTTGCACTATACATATTGAGAATTGGGCTTATTAGACCTAATTTTTACATAGTATAGGTCCAGACTTCTATTGCCTGCATGACCACAAGAGATTTTATTTGCTTATTTATATTTTAATGGCTTTTGCCGCCACGGACCTCATTAGTGTGCTACTATTCTAAATTTAAGATAACATTTAGATTCAATAAAATATTCATACAGACTTATATGCATATTAACAACACACCCCTAAAATAAAACAAACTTTTTTT
>NW_006404360.1:1764-2860 GCF_000299155.1 Elephantulus edwardii
GTGGTCCATGGTATGTTCAAGACTCTCCTCCAACACCACATCCCAAAGGTATTGATTATTCTTCTGTCATCCTTGGTCATTGTACTGCTCTCTGAAGCATAGAAAGTAATTGTGAAGACCATCACCTGGATCAGACACACCTTAGTCTCTAGACTGACATTGCTGCTTTTCAGTACTCTGGAGAGGTCCCTGACAGAAAATTGCTCAGTACAATTTGTCTTTTGTTTTCTTAACTGTTGGTGCCAAGAGTATTGATGGTGGAGCTGAACAAGCAGGAATAGTTAACAGTCTCAAAATCTTTTCTATCTATCATGGTGTTGCCAATCAGCCCAGTGGTGAGAATCTTTGTTTTCTTGATGTATTGAAGACTACAGTCCTTGATCTTCTGCAGCAAGTGTTGTGGGTCCTACTTAGTTTCAACAAAGTTGTGTCATCTGCATAATGCAGGTTGTTGATGAGTCTTCTTTCAATCCTGACGCCACATTCCTCTTCATAAAGCCCAGCCTCCTGAATGATCTGTTCTGCATATAGATTGAAAAAAAAGGTATCAGGGAGCTCTGGTGGTCCAGTGGCAAGAAGCTGTGTTGCAAGCCTGAAGGTGTGAGGTCTGAATCTACCAGATGTTTCGCTAGAGCAGGAGACACAATCTCCTCTTGTACCGGTCAGATCTGACTAGACTGTACACAACAACAACAACAACAAGAAAAAATGAAAAGTTATAGAGACAGGACACATCCCTGACACACTCCTTCCTCATTTTGAACCATACTCTACAGTCTGTAGTATGGCAACACCTTGATTTCAGCAAGCAAAGTTGTCTCCACAGGTTGTTGATTAGTCTTACTCCAATATTGATATCACAGTCTTCTTCATAAAGTCCAACTTCTCTAATTATTTGCTTAGCATACAGATTGAATAGGTATGGAGAAAGGATACATTTCTCATACACATTTTTTAAAATTTTTTTTATTGCATTATTTTTACATGTACTGTGAAATCAGATCTGACTGGTATAGGAGGAGATTGTCCCTCCTTCTCCAGCAGAGCATCTGGTGGATTTGAACCACGTACCTCTGGGATTGCAGTGCAGCATTTT
>NW_006404361.1:0-774 GCF_000299155.1 Elephantulus edwardii
GCTTCCCTCTTAGTGAACTTGCTTTCAGTTTCTTCCCGTTCCCAATCTTATCTTCTCAAGCCCCACGTTCGGGCACAAAATGTTGTTTGTGTGTTTGTGGAGTCAAGAGAAGACCAACAGAGAAGAAATGCCAGATTTCAGAGGGTCACTGCTCTCTCAGGCAAATGACATTGAGAGATGGTAAAGCCTCTGCTTTTATTAGCAGAGAATGAAAGCTTACAGTAAAACATGGTCTCATAGGGTAGGTATATGTTTAACAAATCATAGGTAATATTGAACAAAGCATAGATAGACATGAACAATTTTCAAGAAAACATCTTTGCACTCATGAACAGGTTCTTACTCTACTCTTAACAACCTTATCAAGAACTTTGTAAAATAGTCTTTGTCTAACAGAGAACTTTCAGATCCCTTTCATGGTGGTACATGCTTCAGGAATTCTGAAACTGCTTTCAGTTCCATGCATTCTTGGTATTGTTTGCCTGATTTCAGGCATCTTAGCCAAGACTTTTTGCATGTATTCCATAGCCACTATTACCATAGCCACTATTAATACTGTGTGTTCCAGAATGACTCTATGTAATATGTCTTTTAATTTCCCAGCTCCTGGTGTCAAGACTGTTGATTGTGGAGTCAAGCAAACTGGAGCTGGTAACAATCTCAATCTCTTCTTCATCTATCATCAAGCTGCCAATCTACCTAGTGGTGAGAATCTTTGTTTTCTTGATGTTTTTGCTTCAATCCATATTGAAGGCTACAGTCCTTGACCTTCTG
>NW_006404361.1:1869-2984 GCF_000299155.1 Elephantulus edwardii
GTCTTCCACAGTGCACCAACAGTCATCATTCTGGTGAATGGAGACAAAACTGAAACTGTCACTTGAATCTACAATCAGCACACTTGATACTAGCAGTCAGGAGATCAGGAGATGTATTGCACTGGGAAAGTCCATAGTCAGGGACCTCTCCAAATTATTGATGAGCAATGATACCAGTTTGAGGACAAAGGTGCACTTGATTCAATCCATGGTCCATGGACTTTTGGTCATTTGCTATTCATCTGAGAGTTGAACAATGAATAAGGATGACAAAAGAAGAATTGATACATTTGAGTTATGCTGCTGGAGAAGAGTGTTGAATATCCCATGGACTGCCAAAAAAAGAAACATATCTTGAAGAAGATGAAGCCAGAGTATTCCTTGGAGGCAAAGATGATAAAACTTTTTTTCCTCTCCACACTATTCCTTGGAGAGAGACATTTTTGGAAAGGTAGAGGGAAAAATGAAAGAAAGAAAGACCCTCACCCTGATAGATTGACCCAGTCACTGAAAGCAGTGTGGTCCAGCGTGTCAGAAATTGTGAAGCTAGTACAGGATAGGTTCATATCTGTTGTTTATAGGGTTATTATGAGTCATACCTGATTTGATGGCATCTAATAAGAATAATAACAGCAACTTCTATCCTATTCCTTTTTGCCTCAGAGACTTAGTCTTGAATAATTACTGCTTTTTTGACATTTTTTATTTATTCTTTCTTATTATCTTTTTAATGAAAATGTAAAGAGATTCGGGGTTTTCAATCATTCATTGTTGCACTTTTCTCCCTGCCCACCCCTGCCCTCCAGTTCATTCTTCTCTTTGAAAAGTAAAAGAAAAATTCTTTCATTGTTTTACAATCCCTCCCCTCAACTCCACTTCACTATACAGCATTTGTTCTGTACTCCTGTCATGACAATAATACCTTTTAAACAGCTCTTTCTCTTATCTGTTTCAATGCAGTATACATAATTTATCCAATCTTTCTCGGTCTCCTTCCAACCCCGATGTCAGTCCTGTTTTACAACAGTGACACTATGCAGTATTTTTCCTTTTGTGTCTGAGATATTTTACTCAGCATAATGTCCTCCAGGGTCACCCATTTTAAATAATATTTC
>NW_006404362.1:0-942 GCF_000299155.1 Elephantulus edwardii
ATAAAACAAACATTAACAAAACTGAAAGAGGAAATCGACAACACTACTATAGTGCTGGGAGACCTCAATACACCCCTCTCAAGAAAAGATAGAACTACAAGTGGTCTCATTATTGAATGTGGCAATTTACTACTTACAAGTAATTCCACATTATTCAGCTCCCATGCCAATTATACACATGTCATTTATATTTTTAATTTTCAAGCCTGTGTCTATATTTTAATGAATCTGCTTGGGGGAGGAGAGGAAATCTATTTTTTGTAAGTAGTTGTTGAGGCCAGAGATAATTGATATTCTATTTGTTTTTAAAGCACTTGGACATAAAAGTAAGCCTTGGATTCTTAACAGAAAATTCAGGTATCCCTTTCTTTGTGCATGAAGGACACCCCTTTGGCAGTTACAGATGCCTAGGTATGAGATGAAAGTAATACCGAGTGTGATGGTTAAGGGTACACATTAATTTAGATGGCTCATGGTTCTCTGGTTTTTCCTTTATGCAATGATGCAATTTGGCAGTTACATAATAATATAACAGCAATTATGAAATGATGTAGTCATCCTCCATTTTTTGATCTGAAGTAGATATTGCATTGGGAAAATCTGTCAGAGACTTCTCAAGAGTACTGAAAAGCAATGATGTCAGTCTAGAGACTAAAGTGTGTCTAATCCAGGCCATAGTCTTCGCAATTACTTGGTATGCATCAGAGAGCTGGACAATAACTAAGGATGACAGAAGAAAAATCATTGTCTTCTAACAGTGGTACTGGAGAAGAGTCGTGAACATACCACAAACTGCCAATAAAACAAATGTCTATCTTGGAGAGAGTGAAACCAAGTTTCTCTTTGGAGGCTAGGATTTTGAATCTCCATCTCACATACTTTGGACATATGGCCAGGAGAGACTTGTTCTTGTAGAAGGACATGATATTTGGAAGGGTAGAC
>NW_006404362.1:1662-3001 GCF_000299155.1 Elephantulus edwardii
AGCTCCCCGATTAAAACAAGCTTGGAAGGAGGAATGGCATCCATTTCCATAATAGCTTGCCTCCAGAAATCCTATGAACCTGGAGAGAGGATGGAAGGCACCCAAGCCTCGAGGACTCTCCTTCATAGGGTTGCTGTGAGTCGCCTGCGACTCGAAGGCACTTAACAACAACGACAACAATTTAGTCTTTGAGTTTCATCAGTAAGCGCTTCAAATATTCTAAGTTTTGAAGCAAGCACAGTTTTGTCATTTGTATTTCACAGGTTTTAAAGAATGGTAACAAAAAAGTGTAATCCTTGTTCTTGGAATGCCTTTTAATATTGTGATTAAGTCAGGTTTATCTAAATTAAATTAACTCGAACAGCATGCTGACTGCTGTATTCAGCCACTTTCCTAGTTAAAATTTAAAGGTTATTAATTATTAAACTTACTGCTTTAAATTTTGAAAGTCTCAAATTAAAAACAATTTTTCATGTGGCTCAAATGGCTTAGGAGTGCTGTCAAGTGGGAGGTGGTTTTGCAGAAAGGTTATCAGAAAATTATCATTTTCCTAATATCTTGGAATATAAGTGATAAAGATAGATGATATGATGGTGATGATGATGTAGTTGTGAGGTGTTATCTAGTTGGCAATAACACAGAAACCCTCTAAACAACGAGCCTGAATCCTGCCCTATTCTATGCCATCCCATCATCTCGGCTACATGTGAGCCCACTGTTACTGTCATTGTGTCAAATCATCTATTTGAGGGGATACCCTCCTTTACTTTCTCAATGCAGTTGTCAAGGATTTCATTTTATCTTGTTATGGAATTAATGTCCTCAGAAACAAGAGGCAGGCAATCAGACCATTTCCCCTGGGCAAAATATGCTGTGAAGAACTCCTTAAAGTGAAAACTAGAAAGGGTGCATTTTAAAGAGTGGGTGCACCTGACCCAAGCCATGATATTTTCAATCCTTTCTTATACATATGATCATTGAACCTTGAATAAGAGAGGCTGAAGAAGAACTGATAACTTTGAATTATAGTGGTGGAAGGTATTGCAGTTGCTGTGCACTGCCAAAAGAACAAATGATTTGGCATTGGAAAATAATGGAGTAAAAAAGCAAAGATAGTGAAACTTCATCTCACATAATTAAGGTATCTTATTAAAAGTAACCTGTCCCTAAGAAAAACATCATACTTGGAAAAGTAGAGGATCAGCAGAAACACACTAACCCCTCAAAGTGATGGATCACAGAGTAGATACAATAGTGAGCTTAGGTACAGCAGATCATAATAATGATGTAACGTCGGACAGATTTTCATTCTGTGGAACATATAGGATAAGTGTGAGTC
>NW_006404363.1:0-2180 GCF_000299155.1 Elephantulus edwardii
TGCAGGAGAAGAACATCCTGCGGACCAAGAGACCAATGAGCAGGGGACATGGAGTGGCATGTCTTAGGTTCCAGCACGGATCTCTGCCCATGTCACATGCGACACCCTAGTTGAAATGTGGAGGAACAGCCAACTACAATGATGGGCACGAGTGACCAGCTACACTGTGAACTTGGACACATGGGACCTGCCACCACCCTGCAGGTCTCTGAAGAGACCATTGAGGTCTCTAGTCTGCCCTGGGCTATTCTAGAAAATTATTTGTGTGATTGTTGAAACAAAAATATACATCATGGCAAGAAGAGGGGGGGAAAGAGACTTTAACAGTAAACATATTAAAAGGCTTATTGTTCTCTTCTGAGATTACTGTAATTAAAATACAAGTGCATTAACAAAAAAAAGAAAAACAATTAGTGTAATTCATCATATAAACAAAGTGATGAACAAGAACCACATGATCCTATCAATTGATTCAGAAAAGGCCTTTGAAAAATCCAACACAGTTTCCTGATTAAAACACTCAACAAAATAAGATTAGAGGGGAATTTCTTCAACATAATAAAAAGTATATATGCAAACCTGAGGGCCAGCATCATTATCAAAGGAGAGAGATTAAAGGCATTCCCTTTAAGAATAGGAACTAAGCAAGGATGCCCACTATAACCTCTCTTATTCAATATTGTATTGGAAGTCTTAGCAATAGCAATAAGAGAAGAGAAGGAAATAAGAGGTATCCAAATTGGCAAAGAGTAGGCAAAATTATCTCTCTATCCAGATGATATGATAGTATACTTAGAAAACCCTACAGACTCAGCAAGAAAACTACTGGACATAGTTGACCATTTCAGCAAAGGGGCAGGATATAAGATCAACATACAAAAATCTGTTAGATTTCCCTATAGTGACAAAGAGAATACAGAGATGGAGCTTAAAAAAGAAAAAAAAAGCACACACCTAAAACCATGCTCTTCAAAATAGCTAACCCCATGATTAAACACTTGGGAGTAAATTTAACAAGAAACACAAAGGTCTATTAAAAAAAAATTACAAGAAACAGAAAGAGACCTGGATAAAACTAAGACTATTTCCTGCTCATGGACAGGAAGACTCAATATTGTGAAAATGACAATACTACCAAAGGCAATTTACATGTTCAATGCAATCCCAATACAAATACCAATCCCATGCTTCAACAAGATGGCAAAGGCAATCACCAATTTCATTTGGAATGGAAAGAGGGATCGAATAAGCAAAGCACCCCTTAAAAAGAGAAACAAGGTAGGAGACGTCTCAGTCCCTGATTTCAAATACTAATACACTGCCATGGTGGTCAAGACAGTGTGGTACTGGTACAAGGACAAACACATAGACCAATGGAATACAATTGAGAATCCAGAAATCAGCTCATCTACCTATGGGCAACTCATTTTTGACAAGGAGATGAAATCAGTTAAGTGGGGAAACAACAGCCTTTTTAATAAATGGTGTTGGAAAAATTGGAAAACCATCTGGAGAAAACTCAAGCAAGTTCCACACCTCACTCCATACACAAAAACCAACTCAAAGTGGATCACGGACCTAGGATCAAAACCAAGGACTATAAACTTCATTAAAGAAAAGCTTGGAAGAACTCTAGAAGTCTTAATTGACAACATAAACAGTTTTCCAAGCATCCTGTAAAATCTACAACCAGGAGAGGATAAAACAGATGAATGGGACCTTTTAAGAATCAAATCCCTATGCACAACCAAAAACTTCTCCACCAGGGTAAAAAGGGAAGCCACAGACTGGGAAAAAATATTTAGTAATGATATGCCAGATAAGGGACTTATTTCTAGAATTTATAAAATACTCAAGCACCACAAGATAAACAATCCAATTGAAAAATGGCAAAGGATATGAACAGACACATCACCAGAGAAGACATTTAGATGGCAAAGAAATATGTAAAAAAATGTTGAAAATCCCTAGCACTAAGAGAGATGCAAATCAAAACAACAATGCCGCCCCAGTATGGCATTGAGGTCTATGGGGGAGAGAATAGTCTAAAAGTATTATATTTTAGGGCATTATTTTTATCGTAGGAGTATGCAATGAGGGTTGCAGAGTGGATTATATTTGGGGGTAGGGGGTGGGGTTTGGCGAGGTGCGGGGGGGATTGTGTACCAATGAGGGAGTTT
>NW_006404363.1:2529-3062 GCF_000299155.1 Elephantulus edwardii
AGAATATTAAATGATCCAAGAAGTATTAAAAGAAAATGGAAGGAATATACTGAGTCATAATATCGAAAGGAATTGGCAGATACAGAAGAATTTTTTTTATATAATTTTTTTAACAGAGGTTTTGGATTTCCATTCATTCATTGCTGCAATTTTCTCCCTTCTCACCCCTCCCCACCAGCTCCCTTCCCCCTCCGAAGAGAGAAAAAAAAAGAAAAAAAATTCCTTCATTAGTATACAATTCCCACATCCCTTCCCCCCACCCCCCACCTCGAGTACACTTCTCTATGCAACTTTCTTAATTCTGGATTCCTGTGCTAACCATAATACTCAATCATATATCACTTCTAATCTGTTCCTTCCCTCATCTGTCTCAATACAATATACATAATTTATACAGCTTTTTCTGTCATACCCCCACCCTGATGTCAGACCCATTCAACAACAGTGACACCATGCAGTATTTGTCCCTTTGTGACTGAGATATTTCACTCAGCATAATGTCCTCCAGGGTCACCCACTTTGAATAATATTGC
>NW_006404364.1:0-2973 GCF_000299155.1 Elephantulus edwardii
CAAAGAAAGACTTTCCATTAGAGCCAGTGTGCTATCTTGGACCTCTAGTCTCCCAAATGATGAAATAATAAATGTTTGTTCTTAAAAGCCACCCACTTGTGGTACTTGTGTTATAACAGCGCTGGCAAATGAGGATATTCCCCATGCTAAACCTCAGTTTCTTAAAATGTCAGAGCATAAATGTCTTAGTTTGTTGGTTTTTTTAAAAATTAATTTTAATGAATGTTTACAGAGACTTTGGATTTTCATTTATTGTTTGTTGCACTTTTCTCCCTGATCACTCCTCTTCACCCCAATTTGCTCTTTCCTTTGAAAAGTAAAAGAAAAATTCCTTCATTGTTACACAATCTCTCTGCTCAAGTCCAATGCACTATGCAGCCTTAATTCTGGATTCCTGCCATGACAATAATACCTAATCATATATCCCTTTCAAAAAGTTCTCTCCCTCATCTGTTTTCAATGCAGTATGCATTATTTATCTCCTCTTTCTCGGTCTCCCCTCTACCCCAAAGTCAGTTCCATTTTACAACAGTGGCACTATGCAATATGTGTTCTTTTATGACTGAGATATTTCACTCAGCATAATGTCCTCAAGGATCACCCATTTTGTATAATATTTCATGAGTTCCTTGTTTTTCAAAGCAGGGTATTATTCCATTGTGTGAATGAATATACCAGAGTTTCTCTATCCATTTGTTTGATGATGGGCACTTGAGTTGTTTCCAACTCTTTGCTATTGTGAACAAAGCCACAATAAACATGCGTTTGCATATAGCTTGGGTGGTAGTTATGGTTTCTTTAGGTTAAATGCCCAATAGTAGAATTGGGGGAGGGGTGTCAAATGATATTTCTATTTGCAACTTTTTGAGAAAGTGCTATATAGCCTTCCATAGTGGTTGCACCATTTTATACTCCCACCAACAGTGAATAAGGGTTCCAGTTTCTCCACAACCTCGCCAGCATTTGATGTTTGCTGTACCGTTAAATTTTGCTATTCTTACTGGGGTGAGATGATATCTCAGTTGTGTTAATTTACATCTCTCTTCAAGCTAGTGATTTTAAACATTTCTTCATGTGTTTGTTGGCACTCTGAATGTCTTCTTTGGTGAAGTGTCTGTTCATATCCTGTGCCCATTTTGCAATTGGGTTATTTACCTTTATCTTGTTGTGGTGCTTGAGTATTTTGTAAATTCTAGATATGTCCCTTGTCTGACATGTCATTACCAAATATTTTTCCCAGTCTGTGGCTTTCCCTTTTACCCAGTTGGAGAAGTTTTTGAATATGCATAGGCATTTGATTCATAGAGGTCCTATTCATCTATTTTATCCTCTCCTGGTTGTAGGTTTTTCAGGATGCTTGGAAGACTATTTATGTTGTGAATTAGGACTTTTAGAGTTCTTCCAAGCTTTTCTTTAATAAAGTTTATAGTACTTGGTTTCAGTCCTAGGTCCATGATCCACTTTGAGTTGGTATTTGTGTATGGAATGAGGTGTGAATCTTGCTTGAGTTTTCTGCAGATAGTTTTCCAATTTTCCCAGCACCATTTGTTAAAAGGGCTGTCATTTCTCCCCTTAACTGATCTCATCTCCTTGTAAAAAAGTCAATTAACTATAGGTAGATGGGCTAATTTCTGGATTCTCAATTCTATTCCATTGATCTATGTGTCTGTCATTGTACCAGCATCACATTGTCTTGACCACCATGGCAATGTAGTATGCTATGAAATCAGGGGGTGAGATGCCTCCTACCTTGTTTCTATTTTTAATAGGGCTTTGCTTATTCAGGGATTCTTTCCATTCCAAATGAAATTGGAGATTGGCTTTTCCATCTTGTTGAAGAATGGAATTGGTATTTGTATTGGAATTATACTGAATGTGTAAATTGCCTTTGGTAGTATTGTCATTTTCACAAAATTGAGCCTTCCTATCCATGAGCAAAGGATATTCTTCCACTTCTCCAGGTCTCTTTTTGTTTCTTGTAGTACTGTTTTGTAATTTTCTTTGAATAGATTCTTTGTGCTTCTTGTTAGACTTTCTCCCAAATATTTAATCTTGCCATTAGCTATCGTGAAGGGTATTGTTTTTCTCAGCTCCAGTTCTGTATTCTCTTTGTCACTGTAGAGAAATCCAGTTGATTATTGTATGTTGATTTTGTATCCTGCCACTTTGCTGAGTTGATCAACCATGTCCAGTAGTTTTCTTGCTGAGTCTTTAGGGTTTTCTAAGTATACTATCATATATCTACAATATAGAGATAATTTTTCCTTCTCTTTGCCAATTTGGATGCTTCTTAATTCCTTCTCTTGCCTTCTTGCTATTGCTAAGACTTCCAATACAATATTGACTATGAGAGGTGATAGTGGGCATCTTTGCCTAGTTCCGTTTTCAAGAGGTATGCCTTTCATCTCTCTCCTTTGAGAATAATATTAGGTCTCAGGTTTGTGTATATACTTTTTACTATGTTGATGAAATTCTCCACTACTCCCATTTTGTTGAGTGTTTTAATCAGAAAAGGATGTTAGATTTTCTCAAAGGCTTTTTCTGCCTCAATTGATAAGATCATGTGGTTCTTGTTCTTTGCTTTGTTAATGTGATGAATTACATTGATTGTTCTTCTTATGTTGAACCATCCTTGCATATCTGTTATGAATTCCACCTGGTCATGGTGAATTATTTTTTGATGCATGGTTGGATTCTATTGGCTAGAATTCTATTCAGGAGTCTTGCATCAGTGTTCATGAGAGATATTGGCCTATAGTTTTCTATTATTGGTGGTGTCTTTACCTGGCATTGGTTACCAAGGATATGTTTGTGACATAGAATAAATCTTGTAGAATTCCATCTTTTTCTATTTTCTGAAATAGTTTATGTAGAATTGGTGACAGTTCTTCTCTGATTGTTCGATAAAATTAACTTTTAATACCATCTGGCCCAGGGATCTTTTTGGTTGGAAGTTGTTTTATTACCTTTTCA
>NW_006404365.1:0-3023 GCF_000299155.1 Elephantulus edwardii
TACAGACCTAAAAAGGAACACATTTAATACTCTTTATTAAAAGAGAGTTATATCCATGATACTACCTAGAAATTAAAATGGAGAAAAGTCAGAAAAAATAGTTATGACCAAAGAAAGCCTAATTTTAATTTTTTAAAACTGTAATTAAAATAAAAGAAAGGCTTTTACCTACATGAAGAAAGTTGAACAAAATTAGTAGGCTAAAGGCCTAGTATCACAGTTGGCTGTCAACAGATTTAAAAGCAAAGGAGAAAAAAAGTGGGTTCAAGAGTAAGTTGGAGGCGTCATGGACTCAGAATGTTCAACTTTTGCTTATTAAACGTATAAGCTAGAGAGTGGATGAGCAATGGATATAAAATATTTGAATGAATTTACAGATTTAAAAATGCTCTGAATTGAAAGTAGACACAGGTCCTGCTATTGGAAAAACCTTTTGGGTACAAGGTAAGGGAAATGAAAAAAAGCTCAACCTTGCTTAGTACTTTACAGGCTTGAACTCATAGTCAAGAAGAAGGAAGAATTGAGCTAAAGAACACTGTAGGTTCTTGAATTCTCCTAGAGAATGCTTTAAAAATGTACTGCAAATATACAGATACCTTAACATTCTCCAAGTTAGAAAATACAAATGAGATTTGATATACTTTTGCCTTTTCCTTCAGAGGAGAAACTGATGTTTAAACAAATGAGTGAAACAGATTTCTTTTGACTCATTATCTTAAAATTGGTGTAGTAATTGTAAAATGATTTACTGTTTGGGATCTTGTACCATTTGAAAATCAATGCTACAAGGGATTAGCCTTAATTCCTTTATAATAAATGGAAAGAGTTCTCTAAGTACATTCTGAATTCTTACAGTACTGCTGTTCAGGTATATAAATGTGTATCTGTTGCTGATAGGAGAAAGAAAAATTTCACAAGTTAACAGGAATACACAAATAAGGTTTCCACCAGCTCTCTGGTGCTCTCCTTGCTGTAGAACACACTCTTCCATTTGGTAAAGTGCTAGAAACATATCTGTTTCATAAAAATATATATATATATCTGATTGGGTATTATGGTTATGACAAGAGTCCAGAATGAAGGTTGCATAGTGGAGTGTACTCGGGGTAGGGGGGTTAGTATTGTATACAAATGAAATACTTTTTTTTTCTTTTCAAAGAGAAGAGAGAACTGGGGATGGGGGGTGGGAAGGGAGGGTGGACAGGGAGAATAATGCAACAATGAATGAATAGAAATCCCAAATCTCTGTAAACATTCATTAAAATTAATAAAATTTAAAAAGAAGTTAAAAAAATGTATATATCTGGTTCCATTTGTATCTACTGATTTATATTCTATGTCTATATTAGGGAGCTCTGGTAGCCTAGTGGCAAGAAGTTATGCTGCAATCTCGAAGGCACAGGGTTTGAGGCCACCTTGGGAAAAGGATGGACAATCTTCTCCCATGCGACTAACAGCCTCTAAAAAGCCACCAGAGGGTCAGCCATGGGTCGATTCCAACTCTAAGGTACACAACAACAGCAATATTAGGAAGAAGTCTTGGTGGTGCAATGGTTAAAGAATTTAGCTGCTAACCAAATAGTCAGTTGTTCAAATCCACCAGTAACTCTGTGAGAGAAAGATGAGGCAATCTACTTCTGTATAGATTTACATCCTTAGAAATTCTCTGGGCACTTGCACTTTGACTTGTAAAGTCACTATGAATTTAAAATGACCATGGCAGTGGACTATTGAGTTTGTTTATTTTGTTGTTTATATAGTGGAATATACAAAGCCTTCTTCAGAGTAACTGTTTTAATATAATAGTCCTCATTTTTATTAAATATATTTTAAAATCCCTTATCTATGGTTTTAAACTACTGATATTGATATGGGTTTCCAAATGCTAGAGATTAAGTAACAACCATTCATTTTTATTATAGGCATTTCTTATTTTGTTCTACATGTAAAAGACTGATGACATATTAAGGTAAAGAGCAAAATGCTGTTGTTGTTAAGTGCTATCAAGTCGCAGGCGACTCATAGCAACCCTATGAAGGAGAGTCCTCAATGCTTGGGTGCCTTTCATCCTCTCTCCAGGTTCATAGGGTTTCTGGAGGCAAGCTTCTATGGAAGTGGATGCCACTCCTCCTTCCAAGCTTGTTTTAATTGGGAGCTTCACCTCACTCTTTGTCCACATTGGGTAGCCAACCGTTAACGCATTTGACACATCAGTGTCACAGTGTTCAGCCTCACAGCAGAATAAGATAGCAGAGCTAAATAGCAAAAAAAAAAATTAATAATACTGATAAAGTTCACATTTTCTCACAGTTTGGTAGAGAAAAATAATAGGCACTATATTTGAAAACATAGCCATGTGAGTGATGCTCATGCCTTGTGTAGATATCTGTCTTCATGCCTACTGTGTAGTAAAACCCAAAGAACTAAACTCACTGCCTCAAAGTAGGTTCTGACTCATGGTGACCCTCCATTGGGCTTTCAAGACTGCAAAATTTAATGAGAGAAGACTGCACATCTTTTTTCTCATGGAGTAACTGATAAGTTTGAACGAATCACTTTTTGGCCAGCAGACTAATCTTTAAGCATATTTAACCATAGTTCCTTTACATAGTTGTTTCTGTGGGCCCACAGTAACCCTATGAACAATGACACTGAACCTTGCCCAATCCAGAGTCAATCTCACCATCTTTGACACCTCTCACCTTACTGCCACAGTCACTATATCAATCCATCTCATCAGGTTTTCCTCTTCAGCACTGGCCCTCTACCCTTCTCCAAGGACTACTTTCTCTTGGAAATGTGCCCAAAGTGTGTGAAACAGAGTTTCAAAAATCCTTGCCTCCAAGGAGCAACTTGGTTTCACCCTCTCCAGGACAGACCCATTTATTCTCTTGGCAGTCCATAGTATGTTCTTTATTCTTCTCCAGCATCACAACTAAAAGACATGGATTCCGTCATCCTTATTGATTGTCCAGCTGTCAGATGCGTAGCAAGCAATTGAAAAGTCCATGGCCTGAATCAGG
>NW_006404366.1:0-1773 GCF_000299155.1 Elephantulus edwardii
ACCCTAGTGAAAATAGCAACTTCTGTAACATTTCCAGTAGCTAATCCAAATAATTAAGACAGTAATGACATTTTATTGAGCCATGATAAATAAAAGGAGATCTGTGCTGCTAAATAAACGTTTGGCATGATCTTCTGCAGAAGAAAGATGTGGCAATCTCTTTCTGTAAAGATTTACAGCTTTGGCGTTCTACTTTATTCTACAGGGTTTCTGTGCTTCAGAATCAATTAATGGCAATGGGTTTTCCTTTCTTTTCCTTTTTCTTTTTAGTAATAAATTAATAACTACATGCCAACTTATTATAAATGTATGTTCCATGGGCTACAGTTGTATACATTAAGTGTGTCCAGCAGTGACATTTTCTCCAAAGTATCTTCTTTGGGTCATATGAAAGTATTTTACCCTCAAAACTTGGAAAATTTTAAATCTGTTTAAGAAATTGTAGGTGGTGACTTTACACCACCAGAGAGATAGGTTAGATGACTTACTTGGAATTTTCCTTTTCTACAGAAGCTTTAACAAGTGAATATTTCACTAACTGGCAATTCAAGCAGCAGTTATAATGTCTTCTTTGTCATCACTGACTTTATTTCATTTATGTGAAAATATGAATGTGTTTAGGGAGGTCCCAGGGAAATGGACCAAACTTATTTAGTCAGAACAACTCAATCCTTTCTTTTGAATCCACATCCTCTTAGTCTGCAGACCAATGTAGAATAATTTCCCTCCTGCAAAGGTGCTTACATTAGCCAAGCCAAACATCAGGCACAAAAGCACATGGAGCAAGTACACTGGCTTTGCCTGTCGATATTGCTTTTGATTGGCAATGTGCATTTTCTCCTTCCTTTACTGCATCTACCATTGGATGCTCACTGACCTCCCAGGGAGCTTCCAAGTCTTTTGACAAGTGCTCATGGAAGCCTGCTGGATTCCTCTAAAGGTTTTAATTCCTCTGCCCTACTACCTAGTCATAAACTAAGAAGTTATTAAAATTCTAAAATCAATGGCTTTCTTTAAAAGAAAATATCTCAATGAAGCTATTGACAAAATTAGCATTATAGGGTAACAGATTGCTTTTACATGGCCTTTCTTGCAACTCCTAACAAATGAATGCTGTTGTTAGGTACCAAGGAATAAACCCAGCTTCATGACAGCCTTATGAATTAAAAAACAAACAAACAAAAAAGCACACACACACACACAACACTGCCCAGTCTTGGGCAATACTCATAATACTGTTGTGCTTAAACTCATTGTTGCAGTCACTATGTCAATCCGTGTTATTAGATCTTCTTTTTTTTCCCGACCTACTTATCAAGATTGATGTCTTTCTCCAGAGACTGGACCCTCTTAATAACATATCCAAAGTATGTGAATAGAAATCTCACATACTAGCTGGACTTCTAACACCGATCTATTTTTTTTCCAGCCCATGATACATCCAAGATTGTTCTCTAATTGAACAACTTGAAGATGTTAATTCTTTTTTAATTTTACTTATTCATTGGCCAAATTTCACCTACATACAAGGTAATACCATGGATGGCTTGGATGAGTTGCACTTTAGACCTCAAAGTGACATTTTTTTCTTGTTAAAAACTTGAGTTCTTCACAGTGTATTTGATAAGTAAAAAAAAAATAAAAATATTTAATTTCTTGACTGCTGCTTCTATGGGCACTGATTGTAGATCAAAGTAAAATTCTTTACAGTTTAAATATTTTCTCTGTTTATCATGTTAATCATTAGCCTGGTTTTGAAGAATTTTCTTTTCT
>NW_006404366.1:2366-2930 GCF_000299155.1 Elephantulus edwardii
TGTACACTGATGATATCCTTATATAATTTCCACATTCTATTATATCACTTATTTATGGAATGAGCATAAACAAGCATTTCTTCTGCTTGGTTAACCAACTTTCTTCCTTCTAAATTTCTTGTTATAGAATACTAAACACACCCAGCACTGCCTCTGTTTGTTTAATCATTTAATTTAATATTTTCATCACTTTCTGGAACCTGTCTTTCATCAAAGCCTTCTGTATAGCCTATACTTTTTCTTTCCGTGTCATCAGTTCTTGATCACATGATACCTCCTCAAATGGTAGAGTGTTGATCCATTCTTTTTGGTACAGTAACCCTGCGTATTCTTTCCATCTTCTTTTGATGTTTCCTGTATCATCAACATTTTGCCTACAGAATTATTCAATATTGAATTGGAGGCTTGAAGGATTTTTTTTTCTTCAACACTTTCAACTTGAGAAATGTCAAGCATTTTCTTCCTTTGCGGCTTCTAACTCAATTATTTGCAGAGCTCATTAAAATATTTTGTTTTGTCTTTCCGACCTGCTTTTTGAAATTTCCTTTTTAACTCTCTTATATC
>NW_006404367.1:0-586 GCF_000299155.1 Elephantulus edwardii
AATATTATTCAAAATGGGTGACCCTGGAGGACATTATGCTGAGTGAGGTATCTCAGTCACAAAGATACAAATGCTATATGGTGCCACTGTTGTAGAATGAGGCTGACATTTGGGGTAGGGGTAGACTGAGAAAAACTGGATGAAATATGTTTACAGCATTGAAGTCTTTGGGAGGAGAGAATAGTTTAAAAGTATTATATTTTAGGGCATTATGTTTATCGTAAGAGTACTGATTGAGGGTTGTAGAGTGGATTATATTTGGGGTTGGGGGTGTGGTTGGGGTATGTAGGGGGGGATTGTGTACCAATGAGGGAGATTTTCTTTTGCTTTTGAAGGAGAGGAGCAAATGGGGGGGGGCGGGGAGAAGGGTTCAACAATGAATGAATTGGAATTCCAAAATCTCTGTAGATGTTCATTGAAATGAAAAATAAATAAACAAATAAATTTTTTAAAAAAGAATATACATAACAAAGCAAATTCACACACACACACACACACACACACACACACACACATATATATATATATATATATATATATATATTTCAGTGACTTGATTATATGCTTTGAGTTTCTGTTTTGTTAA
>NW_006404367.1:1786-3193 GCF_000299155.1 Elephantulus edwardii
ATAGTTCTAGAAAGCCTTCAAGCCTGTTGTTCATAGAGTCCCTATGAGTCGAGCTTAACTCAATGGTAATCATCAATATATATTATCTCTATCTCTATCTCTATCTCTATCTCTATCTCTATCTCTATCTCTATATCTATATCCACACACATACACTATTTCTTATTTGTATTTGTTCCTATATATTATTTTATACCAAAACTGAAAAGTGAGTTTAATGTCTTTTTGTAATTATTGTTTTATCTGGCTATGCATCAACCCAGGTAAGGGACATAGCTCTAATAAAAAAAAATTTTTTAAACCCCAAAACTTAGGTTAAATTAAACTATGTAGTTTAACCAAAACTACATACAAATGCAATGAGCACCTTCTATTCGGAATATTATCTCCAGGAGATTCTTATGCAACTCAAAATCTGAGAACCATTAAAATAAAATGCAGACATGGTAAACAAGAACTCTTGGTTTCATCCCTGACTTACACACTCATCATCTCCTGGTATGCACTTTCACCTTTCCTTATATTCCAGCTCTGTCTGGGCTTTCATGTGTTAGAAAATGTGAGGATCACACAGAATAGGACAGGGTTTAGATCTATTGCTTAAGAAGTCACTATGGGTCCTTCTAGACTTGACAGCATCTAATAACAACAATATTACCAACTAATTTCTTTCCTGGCCTCCGCTCCTATTTCATTTCACTCACTCTCTGACTCACTGACGCACTCACCCACTCACCCACCAACATCAACTCGGTTACTACACATAGTGGACCTCCATTGGCTTCCAAGGCTGCAGACCGAAACAAAAGAAGGTTGTCCATCCTTCTCCTGTGGAGCCACTGGTAAATTCAAACCACCAGATATGTGGCCTTTGAATTTATAGCACAACTTGTTATGGGACTATAACATCTAAACTGTCTTCCATTAAGTGTCCTTTTCCCTACCTCAGCCTCCCAGGCTTGTAATTATTTTAAATGCTGTTGTGGTTACTTGCTCTTGACTCCATTCTGAATTACAACCGCATGCATGTCACAATAAAATTTCACTCAGTCCTAAGGGATTTTCATCATTATATTCAAGGTTGTTGTTGTGATCACTTTGCATTTTGAGACTTCCTTCTTAGGAGACTGATCTTTAAGCACCATATTAAACAATATTATACTGTGATTCATAGAATTTTCAAGTGGTCGAATTTTGGAAGTAAATTACAGGCCTTTATTCCTCATTTGTCGTAGTCTGTAAGCTTCTTTTTTTTGGTCTTTAAAAGCTTCTATGCTTTAATCAACATTATAATTTTAAAATAAAAAAAAGTACTTGGAAAAACAAAATGGTACAGCATAAAGTAAATGAGGTTCTCAATTTGGTTATATGGAGTTGGCTCTATGTTAATGTTTACTAGCTCTGTGA
>NW_006404368.1:0-1319 GCF_000299155.1 Elephantulus edwardii
GATAATAATGAGTGACTGGAATGAAAAAGTTGGGAACAGAGAAGATTCAGTAGTTGGAAAACATGGACTTGGTGACAGAAATGAAGCTGGAGACAGAATGATTGAATTTTGCACAATCAATGACCTATTCATTGCAAATACGTTTTATAAGAAACATAAATGCAAGTTATACCCATGGATTTCACCTGATGGTATGCATCAGAATCAGGTAGATAACATCTGTGGACAGAACTGCTGGCGAAGCTCAATATCAGCTGTGAAAACAAGGCCAGGACCTGATTGTGGAACAGACCACCAGCTACTCATATGCAAGTTCAAGCTGAAGCTGGGGAAAATGAAACCAAATCCACGGGAGCCAAAATATGACTTTGAGTTCATCCCACCTGCATTTCAGAACAATCTCAAGAACAGGTTTGAGGACTTGAACACTAATGAGCAAAGACCTAATGAGTTGTGGGAGGATGTCAAATGTATCATCCAGGAAGAGTGCAAATGGTCATTACAAAGACAGAAAAAAAAGACCAAAATGGATGTCTGAAGAAACTCTGAAGATTTACACTTGAGCGTAGAGAAGCCAAAGCACAAGGAAGAATTCAAGATACTAAAGAGCTGAACAGAAGATTCCAAAGGGCAGCACGGGATGACAAAAGGCATATTACAATGAAATGTGCAAGGACCTGGAGTCGGAAAACCAAAAGAGCCGACTCGCTTAGCATTTCTTAAGCACAAGGAACTGACGAACAAATCTAAACCGCGAGTTACTATAATCAAGGATGCTTTTGGCAGAATATTAAATGATCCAGGAAGTATTAAAAGAAGATGGAAAGAATATACTGAGTCACTGTATCAAAGGAACTGGCAGACACAGAAGAATTTAATGAAATAACGTATGAGCAAGAGCCTACAGTGATGAAGGAACAAGTTCAAGCTGCTTTGAATAGCAAAAAATAAGGCCCCAGGAAGAGATGGTATACCAATTGACATATTTCAGCTAACAGATGCTGTCCTGGATATGTGCTCACCAAGTTGTGACAAGAAATATGGAGAACAACCACTTGGCCAACTGACTGGAAGAGATTTATATTTGTTCCCATTCCAAAGAAGGGTGACCTAATAGAGTGTGGAAACTATAGAACAATCTCATTGATGTCACATGCAAGCAAGATTCTACTGAAGATTATCCAAAAACAACTGGAACAGCACATCAGCAGGGAACTGCCAGAAATCCAGACTGGGCTTAGAAGGGGTCGTGGTACTAGGGATATTGTAGCTAATGTCAGATGGATCTTAGCTGAAAGCAGGGAATACCAGAAGAATGT
>NW_006404368.1:2069-3019 GCF_000299155.1 Elephantulus edwardii
GAGAATTGATGCCTTTGAGCTGTGGTGCTGGAGAAGAGTATTGAATGTACCATGGACTGCCAAGAAAACAAACAGATTCATCCTGGAAAGGGTTGGAAGAGGTTGCTCCTTGAAGACAAGAATTCTGGGGCTTTATCTCACATACTTTGGACATGTTGTAAGGAGGGAGAGGTCCTTGGAGAGGGACATCACACTTGGGAGGGTGGAGGGACGGTGCAGGAGGGGAAGGCCCTCTATGAGGTGGATTGATACAGTGACTGGGGTAATCGGGATGGGTGTGTCGGAGGCAGTGCGATGGGCACAGTATAGAGCAGGTTTAGGGCTGTTGTACATAGAGTTGCTATGAGTCTCAAGCGACCCGACGGCACATAACAACAATAATAACAACAGTATATTGGAACTGTCATGCAGTTACCTCACACTTTTTCTACTTAAGGATCTGCTACCTATGATAGCACTGCTGCTTTTGATCTCTGAAAGTGTAGTTTTATTATTTTCAGTGAAGAAACTGAGAAAGAACTCATAGCCATTATTAATCTAGCTTTGTTTAACATTAGTGAAAAACTAAAATTGTAAGTCTCAGGTACAGCAGATAAATCTTGTTATAAAGTGAACTTTCCAGAAGTCAGTCAGACCTATGTAACCAAAGTTCTGGCTGCATAGTCTATAAGGAGTTGTGCTGCTAATCCAAAAATGGCATCCCTCTCCTGGTTCGAATATACCAGCAGTCTGCAGGAGAAATAGATGGGCAATCCCCTTCTGCTAAATTTTATTTTGCTGTTGTTGTTGTTGTTGTTTTTAGGTGCCCTCATTTTAACTACAGCTCACAGAGACTGTATGAATAACAGATCTAAACCTTGCTATGTCATGATCCCTGACATCCTCACACCCATTGTTACAGTCACTGTGTCAATCCATCTTCATGAAGATCTTTCTCTCTTTTCTCTGAT
>NW_006404369.1:0-714 GCF_000299155.1 Elephantulus edwardii
ATATCCAAATTGGCAAAGAGGAGATAAAATTATCTTTATAGGCAGATGATATGAAAGTATACTTGGAAAACCCTAAAGACTCAGCAAGAAAACTACTGGACATGTTGTTGTTGTTCTTATGTGTGGTTGAGTCATTTGCAACTAATAGTGACCCTATGTACAATAGCCCTTAACGCTGCTCTGTTCTGTGCCAATCACAGTGTATCTGACCCACCCATTCTGATTACCGCAGTCATTGAATCAATCCACCTCATAGTGGGCCTTCCGCTCCGCTCCTGTGCTGTCCCACCCCTGTCAAGCATGATGTCCCTCTCGAATGACCAGTCTCTCCTTACAAAATATCCAAAGTATGTGAGATGAAGCCTCAGAATCCTTGCCTCCAAGGAGCAGCCTGGTTTAACCCTCTCTAGGATGAAGATGTTTTCCTAGAAGTCCATGGTACACTCAATACTCTTCTCCAGCACCACAGCTCAAAGGCATTAATTATCCTTCTATACTCCTTAGTCATTGTCCAACTCTCTGATGCATAACAAGTGATAGCAAAGACTATGGCCTGTATCTAACACACCTGAGTCTCCAGAGAGACACCCTTGCTCTTCAGTACTTTGGAGAGGTCCCTAACATCGGACTTTCCCATGGCAATACGTCTTTTAATTTCTTGGCTACTGTTGCCAAGAGTGTTGACAGTGGATCCAAGCAAACTAAAGCTGTGAA
>NW_006404369.1:2439-3033 GCF_000299155.1 Elephantulus edwardii
CTCCAATTTCATTTGGAATGGAAAGAGGCCATGAATAAGCAAAACACCCCTTAAAAAAGAGAAACAAAGTAAGACGCATCTCACTCCCTGATTTCAAATCCTAATACACTGCCATGCTCATAAAGATAGTGTGGTACTGTTACAAAGACAGACACATAAATCAATGGAATAAAAATTAGAACCTGTAAATCAGCCCATCTAATTTTACAAGGAGATGAAATCAGTCAAGTGGGGATATGACAGCCTTTTTTAAAACAAATAATTTTTATCAAAGTATACAGTCTTAGGGTTTCTAGTCATTCGCTGTTGCACTGTTCTCCCTGACCCTCCCCAATTCACTCTTCTCTTTGAAAAGTAAAAGAAAAACTCTTTAACTGTTATATAATCCCTCCCTCTAAGTCCATTCCACTGTGCAGTCTTCAGTCTGGACTTCTGTAATGGCAATAATACCCAATCATATATCCATTTAAACAGTTCTCTCCCTCATCTGTTTCAATAGAGTATACATCATTACTACCCTTCTTTTTTGTCTTCCCTCAACCCTGATGTCAGTCCCATTTTACAACAGTGGCCCTATGAAATGTGTATCATTTT
>NW_006404370.1:0-687 GCF_000299155.1 Elephantulus edwardii
AGTGCATCTAAATTCCAAAATCAATCTCCATAATAGTCTATGTGTTTCTTACTGGCAAAGGGGCCCTTTAGAGTAGTGAGAGAAGATCTTCACCCTGAAACCCACAGCGTCCCTTTTCAGCAGGAAGCAGCTGAGAGAATACACCATCCCCTTTTCCTTATGAATCAGAGTGAAGTCTTTCTCAGGGAGAAGTGATAGGGAATGGCAAAGGATGCACTGACAAAGGAGATTTATCAGAACTGACTTTGACAAGCACTGTGGCAATTGGACAATTAAAACAGACATTCGGATGGTGGGGAAGAAGAACAAACTCGGGAGGAGGTTAGAGAGAGTGGTGCAACAATGAAGGAATGAAAACCCAAAATCCCTGTTCATTAAAACTAATAAAATTTAATAATAATAAAAAAAGAAGATGGAAAAGAAAAAAAAACAGACAAAAAACCCCCAAACCTCCCATTAACTCCCTAAAGAGATTTTCACAGATTATTTGGGATGATAAAGATAAAAAACTGTAAAGCAGCTATTCTTTTTAGGAATATACTTTTTTTGGTTTGGCTTTGTTGAAATTTGCCTAAACTTAATGAAATTTTGAACTCAATGTTTTTAAAAGAATAAATAGGCTTGCATTTTCCTCACTGCCCACTATCCATCTATTTTTCAAAGGACAGTGCAACTCAGCCTTGAATT
>NW_006404370.1:3461-4281 GCF_000299155.1 Elephantulus edwardii
ATGTCATTACCAAATACTTTTTCCCAGTCTGTGGCTTCCCTTTTTTACCCTGTTGGTGTAGTTTTTGGATGTGCATAGGGATTTCATTCTTAGAAGGTCCCATTCGTCTGTTTTATCTTTTCCTGGTTGTAGATTTTTCAGGATACTTGGAAGACTGTTTATGGTGTGGATTAGGACTACTAGAGTTCTTCCAAGCTTTTCTTTAATGAAGTTTATAATCCTTGGTTTTAGTCCTAGATCCATGATCCACCTTGAGTTGGTTTTTGTATATGGAGTAAGGTGTGGATCTTGCTTGAGTCTTCTGTAGCTGTTTTTCCAATTTTTCCAACACCATTTGTTAAAAAGGCTGTAATTTCCCCACTTAGCTGATTTTATCTCCTTGTCAAAAATCAGTTGACCATACGTAGATGGGCTGATTTCTGGGTTCTCAATTCTATTCCATTGATCTACGTGTCTGCCATTGTACCAGTACCAAGCTGTCTTAACCACCATGGCAGTGTAGTAGGATTTGAAATCAGGCAGTGGGATGCCTCCTACCTTTTTTTTTTCTTTCTATTTTTAAGGAGTGCTTTGCTTATTCGGGGCTTCTTCCATTCCAAATGAAACTGGAGATTATCTTTTCCATCTCCTTGAAGAATGGGATTGGTATTTGTATTGGGATTGCGTTGAACATGTTAATTGCCTTTGTTAATATTGCCGTTTTCACAATATTGAGTCTTCTTATCCATGAGCAAGGGATATTCTTCCACTTCTCTAGGTCTCTTTTTATTTCTTGTGGTAATGTTTTGTAATTTTCTTTGAATAGATCCTTTGTGTTTCT
>NW_006404371.1:0-1057 GCF_000299155.1 Elephantulus edwardii
CTCGAGAATGGATTTAAATTTGTAAAATTCAATGACCCAGAGAAAAAATAATCAGAATGGCAAAAATTATGAGTAACCACATTGCTGGAAACATAATCCCCATTTTAGAAAAGAAAGGCAGAGGGAATATTGCATGACAATAAAATTTCTTGATAGGTAGAGTAAGAAATTGCAAGATCCTTTTGTCCTTCTTTCCAGCTTTTCCCTGCCTCTGAGCAGTGATTCCAAGCAAATGTTGCCATTTCTGTATTGTTTGTTTGTTTGATAACGCTTGATTGTTTTGAGGAGTACATTCCTCATAACTGTTATTGTTCACGTGATACATTTACCTATTGTTTGACTAAAAGATGATCCTTGGATCTTAGAAGTTCCAGGTTGAAGAGAATTGGAAGGCCACAAGATCTATATATTTTATATACAGACTCACAGATTGCCATTGAGTTGGAACTGACTCATAGCTGGCCCTCCAGTGAGTTTTAGGAGGATGGAAATCACAGGCAAGGAGACTACCCATTTTCCTTTCTTGAACCACTGGTGGATTTGAAGCATCAGAAAGGCTGCATCTTTGAGTTAGCACTGTTTCCATATTCTTGTGATAATGAATAATGCTGCTATGAACATTGGTGTACAAATCTCAGTTTGTGCCTCAGTTCTCATTTTCTCAGTATATATTCCAACTAGTAGGAATACCTGGATCATATGGAATTTCTATGTTCAGCTTTTTGAGGAAGCACCAAACTGCCTTCCAGGATGGTTGCACCATTTTACAATCCCACTAACAATGTATAAGAGTTCCTTTCTCGCCACATCCTCTCCAACATCTATTACTTGCTGCCCTATTAAACTTGCCACTCTTCCTGGAGTGAGATGGCACCTCATTGTGGTTTTGATTTGCATTTCTATTATTGCCAGCGATTGGGAACATTTCTTTGTGTGTCTGTTTGCCATTTGACTGTCTTCCTCTGTGAAAATTCTTTCCATGTCTTTTGCCCATTTTGTAATTGGGTTATCAGTCTTTTTCTTGTGGAAGCTCAGGAGTATTCTGTAAACTTTTGTT
>NW_006404371.1:2448-2976 GCF_000299155.1 Elephantulus edwardii
GAGGGCAGCCTGCCCCTGGCAGAGGTCCGAGGGAAGCCTGCCCAGGGCAGGGGGACGCGATGGCTCACCCCAAGCTGGGGACCGAGGGCAGCCCACCCTGCGGAGGGGGCCATGACAGCTCACCCCGAGCCGGGGGCAGAGGGCAGCCTGCCCCTGGCAGAGGGCCGAGGGAAGCCCACCCCGGGCAGAGGTCCGAGGGAAGCCTGCCCCGGGCAGGGGGCCGTGATGGCTCACCCCAAGCTGGGGACCGAGGGCAGCCCACCCTGGGCAGGGGGCCACGACGGCTCACCCCGGGCAGAGGGCCACGACGGCTCACCCCGAGCCGGGAGCCGAGGGCTGCCCGCCCAGGGCAGGTGGCCGTGATGGATTGCCCCAAGCCAGGGGCCGAGGGCAGCCCATCCTGAGCAGGGCAACACCCGCCAGGAGCTGGCTAGTATACTCCCCCTCCAATTGCCCCTACCCCAGTCTGGTCCCCTCACCTGACTGAGGACTCTGTGGTCAGGGATAGTGTTTCAAATTCCAGCACTG
>NW_006404372.1:0-1614 GCF_000299155.1 Elephantulus edwardii
TGGGTGAAAGAACTGTACTATAAGGGTTTGACTGTTATTGTTACATGTCATTGAGTTGCCTGTGATTCACAGTGACCCTATGCACAATAGTCCTGCATCCTGCCCTCTCCTGAGCCAGCCTCACTGACTACAACACACTAACCCCATTATCTCAGTTACTGTGTCAATCCAGCTCATCCAGGGTCTTTCCCTCTTGCGCTGTCCCTACACCCTTCCAAGCGTGATGTCCTTTCTCAAGGACGGGGCTCTTCTGGCCACGTGACTGAAGTACGTGAGTCAGAGCTTCAAAATCCTCATCTCTAAGGGGCAACATGGTTTCACCCTCTCTAGGACAAACCTGTCTGTTCTCTTGGCAGTCCAGGTTCAGGAAAGCCTTTTCCAAGTCTCCTTTGACTTCCTTCTTGACGCGCTCCAGCATGTCATAAGGACTGGAGCTCTTGTACCTTTCAAACACTTTCTGCAGGAGGCACACACTGCGCTCTGTCAGGATACTGATCCACTTGGGCACATCAGTTCCCATCCTCTTCACGCCAGCATCATACAACTCCCGGGCACCCTGGTCAATCTGCTCATAGTCAATGACGGAGCCATCCTCTGCTCTTCTGCCCTTGGCGAGGGCAACCATCAGCTTGCGGAAGTCCCCAGATGTGTCCACCAGGGGCGACTACCAGAAAGCCCTGCTGTACCTGTGCGGCAGAGATGACTGAAGCTGGAGGCCCCGTGAGCCTCCAGAAATGGTTCCAGCTTCCTGCTAACAGTTCTAGAAAATCAGCTTGCAACTAACAGCAACCCCCGCGCCCTGCCCACCCCGCCAAGAATGGCGTCAGTGTTGCCCCCGCCTCTCCCCTTATTTTAGTGACCTACCTAATGCCTGACTTTCCTGGCAACTCTCCTTTTAGCCAAAGAAATGAACAATCCAAAGACTTGGAAGTGAAATACTATGATGTGAAACACTTGGCCCTCTTGTATACTGTGTCAAAACCAGAGAAATAAATGGAATTTTTATGTTAGAAACAAACAAACAAAAAGACTACTGAAAATTATCCACTTCCTTCGTTTATGAACTGTCTGCCCTAAAGTTTATGTCCAGATGGCTGGCTCCTTAATGAGACCTTTCCACACAATGATAATGATGAGATCTCTTATTTCCTGCTCCTTTCCTCTCTCTGCCTCCTTTTTGTATCAAATTTATTTTAAAAGAAAAGAAAATCTTAAATGACACAGAAAACTGTTTCTGAACATTCGGTTTAGGAACCTAATGGATTTGCATGTGAACTGAAGGAGGTATATGAATTGTGGGAATGAGTTATATATAATCACCACTGGTGAGATGAAAATCATCCTAAAAATCATCTTAAGAACAGGTGTGAAGCAGTGAACACCAATGATCGAGCACCAGATGAGTTGTGGGATGACTTCAAGGATACCATCCATGAAGAGAGCAAAAGGTCACTATAAAGTCAGAGGAGAAGGAAAAACCCCCAAAATAGATGTCAGAAGAGACTTAGAAAATGGCACTGTTGTTGTTGTTATGTGCCGTCAAGTCGCTTGCGACTCATAGCGACCCTATGTACAACAGCCCTAAACTCTGCTCTGTCCTGTGCCAATTGCACT
>NW_006404373.1:0-659 GCF_000299155.1 Elephantulus edwardii
TCTCCCAGCACTATAGTAGTATTGTCTATTTCCTTTTTCAGTTTTTTTAATGTTTGTTTTATGTATTTTGCTGGTCTTTCATTTGGTGCATAGATATTTATTATTGTTATGGCATCTTGTTCTATTGACCCTTTCAGCATTATGTAGTGACCTTCCTTATCTTCCGTGATGGTTTTTACATTGATATTTATTTTATCAGAGATTAATATGGTTACTCCTGCTTTTTTCTGGTTGCCATTTGCTTGGTGTATTTCCCCCCACCCTTTTATTTTTAGCCTGTCTTTAGCTTCATTTTTCAGGTGTGTCTCTTGTAGACAACATATTGATGGATTTTGTCTTTTTAATCCAATATGCTACTCTCTTTCTCTTCAGCAGTGCATTTAAACCATTCATGTTCAGTGTTACTATTGAGAATCTGGGTTTTATTTTTATCATTGTGTTGAGTTCTTTTTGGTGTTGTTGCTAGTTACTTTGGACCATGGAGCTTTCTGTGGTATGTCTGTAAGAAGGACATTTCTGAGTCTCTCCTGCAATGCTGGTCTTATTTTCACAAACTCTCTTTGATTCTGCTTTTCTGGGAATATCTTGATCTGTCCTTCATATTTGATGGATAATTTTGCTGGGTACAGTATTCTTGGTTGACAGTTGTGTTCTTTGAG
>NW_006404373.1:2029-2689 GCF_000299155.1 Elephantulus edwardii
AAACCTATTCAAAAGTTGGTTTTTAATTCATGGAGGATAAACTGAAGGTCAAATTTTTATCCTTGTGGATATGATTTAAACTTCTTGAGCTTAATTTGAACTTGTCTATGAACAGTTGATGTTCTGTTACACAATCAGCACTTGACCAAGTTTTCACTGCTTTTATTGAACTTCTCCAACAATTCCTTCCACAGATGTAATCGCTCTGATTCCTGTGCATTCCGTCAGGTGAGATCATGTGTATAACCTGCATTTGTGTTTTTTTATAAAGGTATTTTCTATCAATAAATTATTGATTGTATAGAATGCTGTCATTCTGTCCCTGGCCTCATTTCTGTCACCAAGTCCATATTTTTTAACTTGTTCCTGGTTCTCAACTTTTGGGTTCTAGTCACCCATTATTGGTAATACATTTTGGTTACATATTTGTTTCCTTTATGACTGAAACACTTGATAGAATTAATCCATTTCCTACTCTTTGGCTCTGGTCATTGATGTACAAATTTGAACAGTATTGGTTTTATTTTTACAATAATGGTCCAATGCAATATTTGTCCTTCTAAGACTAATTCAGTTCACTCACAATAAAGATAACCAGTCTCTCCCAAGATACTTAGTGTTTTGCAAAACCATTTCTCCTGAATGCTATATAATATTACT
>NW_006404374.1:0-2989 GCF_000299155.1 Elephantulus edwardii
CAGCCTGGATTCACCCTCTCTAGGATTTTTGTTTGTTCTCCCAGTCGTCCATAGAATATTTAACACTCTTTTCCAGTACCACAGCTCAGAGGCATCAATTCTCTTTCTATCATCCCTAGCCATTGTCCAGCTCTCTGATGCATAGCAAGCAATTGCGAAGACTATCATCTGGATCAGGTGCACCTTAGTCTACAGACTGATGTCGCGGCTCTTCAGTGCTCTGGAGCGATCCCTGACAGCAAAATTTCCCAATGCAATTCATCTCTTGATCTACCATGAGGGCTAATTGTGGAGCCAAGCAAACTAAAGCTGTTAACAATCTCAATCTCTTTACCATTTATCATAATGCTGCTAATCAGTCCAGTAGTGAGAATCTTTTTTTTCCTTGATGTTGAGCTTCAATCCATCTTAAAGGCTGCAGTTCTTGACCTTCAGCAGCAAGCACTTCAGGTCCTCCTCAGTTTCAGCAGACACGGTTGTATCATCTGGATAATGCTAGTTGTTGATGAATCTTCCTCTAATCCTGATGTAACATTCCTCTCATACTGTACAGCCTCCATATGATCTGTTCTGCATACTGATTGAAAAGGTATGGAGACAGAATATATCCCTGGCATGCACCCTTCCCGATTTTGAACCACGCAGTGTCTTCTTGCTCTGTTCTGATGATTGCCTCCTGGTCCAAGTATAGGTTTCACATAAGCACAATTAAGTGTTCTGGGATTCCCATTCTTCTCAGAGTCAGCCACAATTTGTTGTGATCCACACAGTCAAACACCTTTGCACAGCCAATGAAACACAGATAGACATTCCTCGGTTACCCTATGCTTTCAGCCAAGATCCATCTAACATTAGCAATAATATGCCTAGTACCATGGTCTCTTCTAAACCCAGCCTACACACCTGGCAGTTCTCTGTTGATATACTGCTCCAGCCATTTTTGGATAAAACTGCCTCTAGAGAACGGTTGAAGGCCAACCAGATAGGAGCAAGAGGGGTCAAACAAGTCATGAAGTTTCAAATAACGGAAAAGGTTAAGCCTCAAGGCATTCTAAAGAAATGGTGAAAGTAAGTATGGGCTGGAACAGGGCTCGAGATCCCCAGGGGGATGAGCATGAGGGGTCCAGGCAGCAGCATCAAGTGAGAGGCCCTTCCTGGACCATTTCTGAGTGCTTCAAGGGGACCCTGTAGAGACAAAAGAAGACCACATGTCCCTGTTCTATCTATTAGTAACCTTCCTCTAACTTTTCCCTTTTTCAAGTTGGATATTTCTTTTCCCTTTTTCTCCTCTCGGTGCAAACTGAACTCCAGTTTTAAGAAGGAAATATTTTCTAGGGTGTTTATGATTGGTCAAAACTGATATAAATTCTATTTGGAAAAAGAGAGCAAGAGTGTTTGCACAACTTGAAGAATGCAATTAATGTTGTCAAGCTATAGCACAGAAACTGTCAAGACAGTGTATCTTAAGTACACTTTTGCCACAATAAAATGGAAACAAAAAATTTGTCCAAATTTTGGGGCAAAAAACCCCAGCATGTCTTAGGCTGGGTTCTCTAGAGACACAAAATGAGGGGGGCAAAAGGGAAGAGAAAGAGAAACACTTATCCCAAGAAAATGCTTCATAGGCTTGCAGAAGCTGGCAAGTCCCAAGACTAAGGGTCAGATGTCAATACAGAATCTTCTCCTGATGCATATAGCTGCAGGGGCTGATGTACTCAAGGTTGGCAGGTCTGCTGGTAGGCTGCTGGCTTCAGAGGCTGAGGAAGTCAAGATTGGCAAGCTTCTGGCTCAAGTCCAAATAATCAGAGGTCAGATGATGAACAGCCATGTGTAAGATACCAGACAAGCAAAAAATCAAGAGCACTTTGCCAGACCCCTCTACATATCTGATAAAGGCCACAGGCCACACCCCGAGAAACACTCTTCCTGAACTGACTGGCTGCCATATGAGTTCTCACCATGGGCGTGCTTATATCATCTCTCCTCATAACTGTCAGACCAAGAGACTCACACACCGCCAAGCTGATACACAACCTTAACCATCACAGAGCATTAGAGATAATGCTTCACTATTAGTTACCACTAGATGGATGAATTATGTATCTTGATTTACAGGGGAACTTTCACTAAGAATGGTAATAGGAGACACATTCATTCACCTGGGATAAAGCTGCCAGCAGGCTGGCTTCCACCCACATTTATTAGTAATGCTGTCTTAAAGACAGAAATCTGGGAAAGAAAAGATATATGGGAATAAAGCATGAGATCAATAGGGCTTGGAGCTCTCAATCTCACAGGATAGATCATTCCAACCCCATGGGACTCTGCAAACAAAACATGAAAGGCATAGCACATGTAGAAGAAAAAAATGCAGAAATAATTACTTTAAAGATTTGGTGCAGTTAAGGACACCAAGATAAGATAAATAGATGGCCTTTAATATCTGACTTTATAAGGAGCAGGGAGCTCTGCCTGTGTAGTCTGTAGCAAGATGCACAGCTAAGCCAAAGGCAGCATGTCTCTGCTGACTCAAACCCACCAGCAGTTCTGAGAAAGAAAGATGGGCAGCCTCCTCCTGTTCTGATGGAAGGTTGCTATGTAACAGAATCAAGTTGATGGCTGTGAGTTTATATAAGGAACAGGAGCCCTGGTGGCACAGTGTTTAAGTGCTCAGCTGTTTACTGAAAGGAAGGAGTTCTAACCCACCAGCTGTTCTGTGGGAATAAGATGTGACAGTCTGTTCTTAGAAAAATTTATGCAGTTCTTATCCACCAGCTACTCCATGGCAGAAAGATGAACAATCTCCTTCTGTGTGATTGACAGCCTCTGAAAGCCTGCTGAGGATCAGCTATGCGTCAGTTCTGACTCCGTGGTACATAACAGCAGCATCACTGAGTCTGTCTTGAAGGCTGAGATTGGGGTTTTGGGTTTCTACCAGGAACTCCTACAAATCAATCAGAAAACAACCTATTCTAAAAATAAGTAACCA
>NW_006404375.1:0-1302 GCF_000299155.1 Elephantulus edwardii
CAGGCCATGGTCTTTGCTATCACTTGTTATTCATCAGAGAGTTGGATAATGACTAAGGAGGATAGAAGGAGAACTGATGCCTTTGAGCTGTGGTGCTGGAGAAGAGTATTGAGGTTACCATGGACTGCTAGGAAAACAAACAGATTCATTCTGGAAAGGGTCAAACGGGGCTGTTCCTTGGAGACAGAATCCTTACTTAGAAGCATTCTAAGGCTCCGTCTAACATACTTTGGACATGTCGCAAGGAGGGACAGGTCCTTGGAGAAGGACATCATGCTTGGTAGGGTGGAGGGATAGCTCAGAAGGGGAAGGAAGGCCCCCATGAGGTGATTGATTCAGTGATTGGGGTAATCAGGATGGGTGTGTCAGAGACGGTGCAATTGACACAGAACAGAGCGGAGTTTACATAGGGTCACTATGAGTTGCAAGCAACTTGACGGCACATAACAACAACAACAACAACAACAACTTAACTCAATACTTCTAAGAACTAGACAAAAAACAAGCTGACTCCATAACCTCTAGAGTAAAGGAAATTATAAAGATAAGGGCTGAAATAAATGGAATAGAAAACAGAAATTAAAATGGCCAACAAGATAGGGAGTTAGTTCTTTGTAAAGGTCAATTCAAGAGATGAATTACTGGAAAACTGAACAAACAAACAAAAAAGATACATCTCAAATAAGAAATGTTACAGCAGAACCAGCTCAAATTAAAATTGGACAATATTGTCCATAATATTGGACAATAATCCCTGGCCCACATAATTCCACCACTGAGTTCTTTCCAACATTCAGAGATTCTAAATTATTTCAAAATATAGATAAAAAAAGGAACACTTCCAGAGTCATTCTATGAAGCAAACATAACCCAGATACAAAAACCAAGAAAAGACATTGTTAAAAATAGAAAACTGTGGACCAGTATCTTTTTTGAATATAGAATCAAAATCATTGACAAAATCTTAGCCAGTATAGTTAAGCAGTTAATATTTTTTAAAAAAAATTCCTCATTACCAAGTGGGATATATAACAGGCATACCAGAATGGTTTAACACAAGAAAAACAATAAATGTAACTTATCACATTAACAAAGGAAAGGACAAGAACCACATGATCCTATAAATTGATTCAGTAAAGGCCTTTAACAAAATCCAACACCCCTTCCAGATTAAAAGGCTCAATAATATAAGAATAAGAAATATAAGAATAACATAGCTAAAGGTATATACATAAAAGCAAGAGTCAACATCATTCTCTACAGAGAGAGACCAACGACATTCTCCTTACAAACTGGGACCAG
>NW_006404375.1:2017-2886 GCF_000299155.1 Elephantulus edwardii
TCCTTCTATCCTCCCTAGTCATTGTCCAGCTCTCTGACACATAACAGCTGATTGCAAAGACCATGGCCTGTATCAGGTGCACCTTAGTTTCCAGAGTGACACCATTGCTCTTCAGCACTTTAGAGACGTCCCTAACAGCAGGCTTTCCCATCGCAATACATCTTTCAATTTCCTGGCTGCTGGTGCTAAGAGTATTGACTGTGGAGGCAAGCAAACTAAAGCTGTGAACAATCTCAATCTCTTCACCATCCATCCTGATAAAGAAGAGAACACTGAAAAAGAAACAAGATAAGCAATACTATTTATTGCATGAAAGTACCAGGCAAACTAGGAATGAACCAAATTAGAGACACAAAATAAACATACATGGAAAACTACGAAATATTACTACAAGAAACAATAAAATATCTAATTGAATGGAAAAATATTACCTGTTGCTAGGAGATATTCAGGAGTACTTTCTGAAATATTTCTCTGTCAACTAATCTTTTTTGGTACAGTGGCTCTATGTTTTCCAAGTATGAAAGGTACAATAAATTAGGAACATTGTCCCTTTTAGTCATTCCTAAAAAATCTATTATTGAATAAGGTCAGACAATCAGAATAACCAGAAAAATACTGACTTCAAGAACAGTGAAAAACATTAAATATATAGTTGCTGCTATGGAATGAATATGGCATACAATGGCTCAATGCTTTCATAATGAAGTTCTAGTGGCCTTATTGAAACATGTCAATTGGTATCTCATCAATTCCTGGAGGCTTTTTTTTCCAATGCCTTCAGTGTGGCTTGAACTTTTTCCTTCATTACTATTTGCTCTTGATTATATAATTCTTCCTGAAATACTTCTGTATCTGTCATTTCTTTC
>NW_006404376.1:0-822 GCF_000299155.1 Elephantulus edwardii
CAAATACAGCCAGACATACACAATCTGGAGAGGAAAAAAATTGATGAATGGGACCTTCTAAAGATTAAATTATTATGTGCATCAAAAGCTTTATCCAACAGAGTGAAAAGAAAACCTACTGCTGGGGAGAAACATTTGGCATTACCATTTCAGACAAGGGTCTCACATCAAAAGTTTCAGAATCCTACAGGGCCTCCACAAGAAAAAAGAATGATAATACAATTACAAAATGAGAAATGTACGTGGAAAGAATTTTCACAGAGGACGATACTCAGATGGCCAACACACACATGAAGTAATGCTCAAAATCACAGGCAGTAAAAGAGATGCAAATAAAATCATCTCACTCTAGTAGCAGCGGCAAAGTTTAACAGGACAGCAAGTAATAAGTGTTGGAGAAGTTGTGGCTAGATAGGAACTCTTACCCACTGTTGATGGGGTTGTAAAATGGTATGACCACTCAGAAGGCAACTTGGCATTTCCTCAGAAAGCTTACCTGCTCTTTGAGAGGAAAAACCATGGTTATTTGCTCCCATGAAAATTACTGCTTCAAGTTGATTTTTGTGTGTGATATGAGCTGTGGATTCTGTTTCAGCTTTCTGCAGGAAGCAGCCCAGTTTTGCCAGCACCATTTGTTGAAAAAGTTGTCATTTCCCCATTTGATAGGATTTCCTTATCAAATATCAGTTGACCATAGATAAATAGATCCTTTTCTGGAACTTTTATTCTGTTCCATTGGTATATGTGCCTGTCATTGTACCAGTACCATGTGGTTTGGTTACTACTGCTCTGTAGTAGGTTTTGAGGTCAGGGAATGTTATG
>NW_006404376.1:3147-4228 GCF_000299155.1 Elephantulus edwardii
TATTCCCTTCTCTTTTTTGTATTGCCCCAGTAAGTACTTCCAATACAATAATGAATAGAAGTGGTGACAGTGGCATCTTTGGTCCCTATTCACAAGGAAAATGCTTTTAGTATTTCTCCCTTAAGAATGATATTGGCTCTTGGTTTTACATATATACTTTTCACTAAGTTAAAGGAATTCCCTTCTATTCCTATTTTGCTGAGTGTGGTAATTAGGATAGGGTGTTGGATTTTCTCTAATTTCTTTTCTTCATCAATTGCTAAGATCATATGGTTCTTGTTATTTGCTTCGTTAATATGGTGAATTACTCTGATTGTTTTTCTTATGTTGAACCATCCTTGCATACTTGTTAGGAATCCCGCTTGGTCCTTGCATACTTGTTAGGAATCCCGCTTGGTCATGCTGAATATTCTTCTTTATGTGCTGTTTGATTCTATTCATTAGGATTTTGTTAAGGACTAGAAGCTGTGAGGTTAGATTGTTGTTCTTTTTATATTTTAAGAAGGTGTTGCGTTAGAGCATTAATTTTATGTGTTTGTCTGTTGCTATGAACTGCCCCATGAGAATTACTACCTTAGCTACATCACTGAGGTTTGGTATGTTTTATTTTCATTTGTTTTGAGGAGCTTTTTTTATTTCATTACTTCTTTTGTAAGCCAATCATGTTCTAATATGGTGTTATTTAGCTTTAACACGAGTGGATTAATAAGCTTTATCTTCTTGTGGTTAATTTCTAGTTTTATGGCATTGTGGTCTGAGAATATACTTTGCATTATTTCAATTTTTTTTAAATTTGTTAAGGTTTTCTTTATGCCCTGATATGTGATCAGTTCTGAAGAATGTCTCATGTACACTTGTTAGGAAAGTGAATTGAGTTTTGGTTGAGTGCAATACTTGGAATAAATCTACGAGGTCAACTTTCCGTGATGTGTAGTTTAGATCTTTCATAGTTAAAAAAGTAATTTCTAGATCTTGAAATACAATATTGTGAGTGACAGGAAAATATCCATACATATACAAGGAAGTCCAGTGAATACCACTATCATTCAAATATATACACCAACAACCAGAGCCAAAGAAG
>NW_006404377.1:0-764 GCF_000299155.1 Elephantulus edwardii
CCGTGGTGCTCAAGATAGGATGGTACTGGTATAATGGCAGACACATGGATCAATGGAATAGAATTGAGAACCCAGAAATCAGCCCATTGACCTATGGGCAACTGATTTTTGACAAGGAGATGAAATCAGTTACATGGGAAAAGGACAGCCTTTTAAACAAATGGTGTTGGCAAAATTAGAAAACTATCTATAGAAAACCCAAGCAAGATCCACACCTGACTCCATACACAAAAACCAACTCAAAGTGGATGATGGACCTAGGACTAAAACCAAGGACTATAGACTTCATTAAAGAAAAGTTTAGAACTCTAGCAGCCCTAATCTACAATATAAACAGTTTTTTAAGCATTATGAAAAACCTGCAACCAGGAGAGGATAAAATGATGAATGAGACTTTCTAAGAATCAAATCCCTAGGCAAATCCAAAACCTTCTCCAACTGGGTAAAAAAGGAAGCCACAGACTGGGAAAAAATATTTAGTAATTACATGTCTGATAAGGCATTTATATTTAGAATTTATGGAATCCTTGAGTACCACAACAAGATAAACAACCCAATTGAAAAATAGGCACAGGATATGAACAGACACTTCACCAAAGAAGACATTCAGATGGCACACAAACACATGAAGAAGTTCTGAAAATCCCTAGTTCTAAGAGATATGCAAATCAAAACAACTATGAGATATCATCTCACCCCAGAACAACAGAGTAGCAAACAACAAATGCTTTCAAGGTTGTGGAGAAACTTGAACCCATATTCAC
>NW_006404377.1:2219-3184 GCF_000299155.1 Elephantulus edwardii
TGTGCTGCATTGAAACAGATGATGGAGAAAATTATTTAAAAGTAATATATGATTAGGTATTATTTTCATGACAAGAGTCTCAAATAAGAGCTGTGTAGTAAAGTGGACTTGGGGTGGGGTGAGGATTGTATAACAATGAAATAATTTTTTTTTCTCCTCCAAGTAGAGAGAACTGAGAGAAGGGGTGGGTCTGTAAAATTCATTAAAATAATTTTTTTTTAAAAAGAGTACTGAACATTCCATGGATGGCAAAAAAAAACAAAAAAAAAGAATAGATATGTCTTGGAGAGGGTGCGGCCAGAGTGCTCTTTGGAGTCAAGAATGATGACACTCCACCTCACAAATTTTGAACATATTCCTAGGAGGTTCAATTCCTTAGAGAGGGACATAATGTTGGGAAGGGTGGAGGATTGGCGAAGGGGTGGAAGGCACTTCACCAGGTGGATTGACAAAGTGACTGCTGCAATGGGCTCTTGTGTGTCAGAAAGTGTGAGGACAGTGCATGACAGGACTGGTTTGGGATCTTTTGTCCACAGGGTCACTGTGAGTTGTACTAGACTCAGTGGCACTTAACAACAACAACAATATACTATGGAATATTATGCACCACGCAGGGGCAATGATTTTGTAAATGACTACCTAACTTCCACAGTGCGCAGCTTCCCGTCTTCCCTTCTCCTGCCGGTTTTGCCTGGTTACCTGAAAGAAGCCTCTTTGCTGTTATCCAAGGTGACCTTCCCCAGTGCGCAGCCTCTTTGCTATTATCCGAGGTGCCAGTGCGCAGCTTCCCGTCTTCCCTTCTCCGGCCGGTTTTGCCTGGTTACCTGAAAGAAGCCTCTTTGCTGTTATCCGAGGTGACCTTCCCCAGTTTGCGCACTGGGGAAGGTCACCTCGGATAACAGCAAAGAGGCTGCGCACTGGGGAAGGTCACCTCGGATAACAGCAAAGAGGCTGCGCACTGGGGA
>NW_006404378.1:0-2954 GCF_000299155.1 Elephantulus edwardii
ACCCTTCTGCCCCCAACCCTCACCTCCTTGTACCCCCAATATGTTTTTCCCAATAAAAAAAAAGCAAAAAAAAAAAAAGAATGAATGAATGAAAAGAAAAAAAAAACAAAAACAAGAGATCTGAACATGTCTTATCCTGCCCCATCTCTGCCATGCTCCAGCCCATTGTAGAGTCACTGTGCCATTCTGTCTTATGAAAGGTCTTTTTCTCCTTTACTGGCTCTCTCTCTATCTTTCTCAACATGATGTCTTTTCCCAAGAACGAGCCCCTCTTGACAACATGCTCTAAGTATGTAAGGTGAAGTTTCACTACCCCTTCCTCTAGCATCGTGGCTGCATTTCTTCCAAGACAGACTTGTTTATTCTTTTCATAGTCCATGAGGTATTCAGTACCTTTTGCCAACACAATTCAAGACGTTGATTCTTTTTCAGTCTTTATTTATCATCCAACTTTCAGATCCATAGGAAACAACCATGGTTTGGATCAAACATACCTTAGTCTCGAAACTGACATCCTTGTTCTTTAGCACTTGAAAGAGGTCCTTGACAGCAGATTTTCCTAATTCAATATGACTTTTGATTATTTGACTGCTGGTATCATGAGTGTTGATTATGGGTCCAAGTAAATTGTGACAGTTTAGATCTTTCTCCATCTATCATGATATCACTCATTTGTCCACTGGTGAGGATTTTTCTTTTTTTGGTGTTGAGACATAACCTACACTGAGTCTTTGACTTCTGCAGTAAGTGCTTCAGTCTTCTTCACTTTCTGTAAGCAGTGTTGTGTCATCTGAAAAATGTAGATCGCTGATGAGTCTTCCTCCAATACTGCTGTCACATTCTTCTTCACATGGTCCAGTCTCTTTAATTATTTGCTCAGTATAGAAAGAGAGGAAGAGCATTGATGAGATGGATTGATTCAGTGGCTAGGATAACGAGAATAGATGTGTCAGAGACAGTAAAATTGGCACAGGATAGAGCAGGTTTCAGGGCTATTGTACATAGGATTGCTATGAGTTGCAAGTGACTCGATGGCACATAACAGCAACAACAATACAGATTGAATAGGTATGGAAAAAGGACACAATACTGATGCACAAATTTTAAACTATGCAGTGTTCCCTTGTTCTGTTCAGACAACTGCTTCATGATATATACAGATATAGATACAATGTTTATCATGAGCACAATTGAATGTTCTGGGATTTCCATTCTTCTCAATGTTATCATAATTTGTTATGATTTATATAGTGTTAAGATCACTTTAAAGTGCTAAAAACCAAAGATGTAACTTTGAAAAAGAAGGTGTGCTTGGCCCAAGCCATGTTATTTGTTATCACTTCATAAGCACGCAACAGCTAGGCAATGAATAAATATGGTCAAAGAAGAAGAGATGCCTTAGAATTGCAGTGTTGACAAAAATATTAAATATATTATGGACTGCCAAAAGAGGAATAAATTTAGTGCAACAATGGATGAAGGGAAATCCAAAATCCCTGTAAATGTTCATTAAAGTTAATAAAATTTAATAAAAATTTTAAAAAATGAATAAATTTATCTTGGAAGAAGCACAGTCAGAATTCTATTTAGAAGAAAAGATGGCAAAACTTGGTCTCATGAACTTTTGATGATGACATGAGCTCAGATATAGCTTACAAGTTTAGGACAACAGTAAAAGTTGCATATGTAACCTAACTTATTAGCTAGTTGTGAGACAGTTATTCAAAGAACTAAGGGTTTGTAATCAAGACACTCTGACATAAACAAAAATATCATCTGATAAAATTACTTGAGAAAAGTACCACCAGCCAAGAAGCTTGATAACTATCCACCTGAAATGTCAAACACGACATCTGATAGTCATCTTGGAGAAAAGACATCATGGAACAAATAACCTTATCAGAACCCTCGACCTTTCCTCTCAGATCCTTCCCACATTCCTTCTCTATTACAAGATCCCTTTGGCCACCCCCTTAAAAGACTTGGTTTGACCCTGAGATGCCAGAAGGTGTTTGTTAAGGCATTCATGGTGCCACTTTCTTTTCAGATCACATACATACATACATTCATACATACATAAAGAGCATTTGAAAGATTGAATTGTCTCTACTTAGTAGACTCTAAGTGACAGGTAGCTGAATGCAGTCTATTTGGTTGCACTTTGATCATGTTATCAGGAGGAACTAATCCCTGGAGGCATCATGCCTGGTAAAGTAGATGGTAAGCAAAAATGAGGCTGACCCTCTCATCAAAATGGATTGACATAGAGGCTCAACAGTGAATTTAAATGTAACAGAGGATAGTACAGGACAGAGCAGTGCTTCATTCTGTGATAAGAATACTGAGTGGATGCACACTCATGTTTATCACGGCTTTGTTCACAATAGCAAGGAGGTGGAAACAACCTAAGTGCCCATCAGCAAACAAATGGCTAGAGAAGCTGTGGTATATTCACACAATGGAAACTATGCTGCATTGAAAAACAAGGAACTCATGTAATATTATTCAAATGGGTGACTCTGGAGGACATTATGCTGAGTAGTATCTCAATCACAAAAGGACAAATACTGCACGGTGCCACTGTTGTAAAACAGGTCTGACATCGAGGTTTGGGGGATACTGAGAAAGATGGGTTTAATAATGTATACCGCATTGAAACAGATGAGGGAGGAAAACTGTTTAAAAGGGATATGTGATTAGGTATTTTTGTCATGACGGCAGTCCAGAGCAAAGGCTGCACAGTGGAGCGGACCTGGGGGGAGGGATTATAGAACAATGAAAGAATTTTTCTTTTAGTTTTCTAAGAGGCTAGTGTACTGCGTTAAAGATAAATCCTCTAAAGTCAGATACTCCTCTAAATCTGAACATTCAGATCAAGACAGACTAGGAAGAAGGATTGGCCACCCACTTCTGAAATAGCAGGCCTCTGAAAACCCTATGCACAACAGAACACA
>NW_006404379.1:0-2992 GCF_000299155.1 Elephantulus edwardii
AAAAAAACAAAAAACAAAACGTCAAGGACTGCAACCATCGATATTGATCGAAGTTCAGCATCAAGAAAACAAAGATTCTCACCACTGGGACCATTGGCAGTATCATGATAGATGGTGAAGAGATTGAGATTGTTAACAGTTTTAGTTAGAATTTAGACTTTTCACAAGAGGAAGGCATTCAGAGGGCCAACAGACACATGATGAAATGCTCAAAATTGCTAGCAAAAAGAGAGATGCACTGTGAAAATTCTTTCCAAGTCTTTTACCCGTTTTGTAATTGGGTTATCAGTCTTTTTCTTGTGGAGGCCAAGGAGTATTCTGTAGATTTTCATTATGAGACTCTTGTCTTAGATGATGTTGTTGTTGTTGATTGCCTTTGAGTTGAGCATGACTCATAACTTCCCTATGAACAAAAGGCCTGAAACCCCTCTACAACTATCGACATTTATTAAAGTTCACAGAGTTACCGGAGGCATGTTATTTAGAAAGTGGGTGCCATTCCTGCTTCCAAACCTGTCATAGTATGTTATTGTTATTTGCCATTGAGTCACTAGCTACCCTCTGTACAGCCACTCTGAACCCTTCCCTGTCCTGAGCCAGTCTCTGTAATTCTGACACACCAACCTCCATCTCCCTAGCTACTGTATCAATCCATCTCATCTGGGTCTTCTTTTCCTGCACTGTCCATCCACCCTTCCAAGCATGATGTCCTTTTCTCAGGACCAATCTCTCCTAGCCATGTGCCCAGAGCAAGTGAGGCAGAGCTTCAAAATCCTAACATACAAAGAGAGACTTGGTATTACCCTCTCCAGTACAGACCAATTTGTCTTCTTGGCAGTTCATGGTATGTTCAAGACTTTTCCAGCTCCACAACTCAAAGGCATCTCTTCTTCTTCTGTCACCCTTAGTCATTGTCCAACTCTCTGAAGCATAACAAGTAATTGAGAAAACCATGGCCTGGATTAGGTGCACGTTTGTAGTTAGACTGACATTGTTGCTCTTCAGCACTCTGGAGAAGTCCATGACAGAAGATTTTCCCAATACAATTTGTCTTTTGATTTCCTGACTACTGGTGTTAGAGAGTGTTGATTGTGGATCCAAGCAAGGTGTAATTGCTAATTACCTCAATATCTTCTTCATCTAATATAGTGCTGCCAGTTGGCCCAGTGGTGAGAATCTTTGTCTTCTTGATGCTGAGCTTCAATCCATATTGAAGACTACAGTCCTTGATCTTTATAGCAAGTGCTTCAGGTCCTCTTCAGTTTCAGCAAGCAAGATGTGTCATCTACATATTGTAGGTTGTTAATGAGTCTTCCTCCAATCTTGATGTCTTCCTCATAAAGCCCTGCTTCCTGAATGAACTGTTCTGCATGCAGATTGAAAAGGTATGGGGACAGGAAGCATCCCTGACACACTCCTTTCCTAATTTTGAACCATGCAGTGTTTCCTTGCTCTGTTCTGAGGACTGCTTCTTGGTCCAAGTATAGGTTTCATGTTTTGAGATTCACATTTTCCTCAAAGTTAGCCACAATTTATTGTGATCCACACAGTCAAACTCCTTTGCATAGTCAATGAAACACAGATAGACATACTTCTGATACTCTCTGCTTTCTGCCAAAATCCATCTGGCATTGGCAATAATGACCCTACAACCTCTTCTAAACCCATCCTGTATTTCTGGTTATTCTCTGTCAATGTTCTGTGAGATGATATTACCAAATATTTGTTCCCAGTTGGTAGATTTTCTTTTCCCCCTTTAAAAAAAAGGTTTTTAATCCATGCATGGATTTAATCTTTAGAAGGTCCCATTCATCAGTTTTGTTATCTTCAGGTTGTGCATTTCTGGCTGTCTTTGGCTGTCTCTTTATGCCTTGGACTAGCACTTCTAAGCTTTATCCCAGAATGGCAAGCAGACACATGAAGACATCCTCCAAATCACTGGCAATAAGAGAGATGCAAATCAAAACCACAATGAGGTACCATCTTACTCCAGTAACAGTGGCAAAGGTTAACAGGGAAGCAAGTAATAAATGTTGGAGAGATTGTAGCGATAAAGGAACTCTTATGCATTGTTGATGGGATTGTAAAATGGTACAACCATTTTGAAAGGCAGTTTGATGCTTCCTCAAAAAGCTAAATATAGACATTCCATATGATCCAGCAATTCTACTACTTGGAATATGACCTGAAGAAAATGAGAATTGAGGCACAAATGGGGACTTGTACACCAAGGTTCATAGCAGCATTATTCACCATAGCAAGAACATAGAAACAGCCCAGATGTCCAACCACAAACGAATGGATTGAGAACTTATGGTATATTCACACAATAGAATACTATGTGCATGCAGGAACAATGATTTTGTAAATTATTACCTAACTTGGGAGGGACTGGAAAGCATTATGCTGAGTGAACTAACTCAACCCACAAGGACAAATATTGTATAAAACCATCATTGTAGAATGAGTATAAGGATCGAGGTGGTGGTGGGAGAGGGTGGAAGCAGAGGGGTGAGGATGTGCAGGGGGAGGGTAGAATTAATCATAGTGTTATACAAATTGTTGGAGCAGTGAGGGAAACTGGAAGAATCTGTTCTGGAAAACAATGTATTTGAATTTTGTAAATAAACTAGTATAATAGATTTAAAGAAAGAGAGAGAGAGGCAAATCAAAACCAAAGTGAGATCTTATCTCACCCCAGTAGCACTGGCAGTGTTTAGTATGGCAGCAATAAATGTTGGCGAGGATTTGGAGAAGTGGGAACTCTCATGCACCCCAGTAGCAGTGGTAAAGTTTAAGAAGACAGCAAGTAGTAAATGTTGGAGAGGATGTGGCAAGATAGGAACTTTTAAACCTTGTTGGTGGAATTGTAGAATGGTACAACCACGCCAGAAGACAGTTTAGTGTTTCCTACCACTATCATTCAGATATATGCACCAACAACCAGAGCCAAAGAAGAAGAAATAGATGATTTCTACCAACTTTTACAGTC
>NW_006404380.1:0-472 GCF_000299155.1 Elephantulus edwardii
ATGCCTTTGAGCTGTGGTTCTGGAGAAGAGTATTGAGTGTAAGTGTACCATGGACTGCTAGGAAAACAAAAAGATTCATCCTGGAAAGGGTTAAATAGGGTGGTTCCTTGAGTCAAGGATTCTGAGGCTCCATCTAACATACTTTGGACATGATATAAGGAGAGACTGGTCCTTGGAGAGGGACATCATGCTTGGTAGGGTAGAGGGACAGCACAGGAGGGGAAGGCCCTCTATGAGGTGGTTTAATTCAATGACTGGGGTAATCAGGATGGGGGTGTCAGAGACAGTGCGATTGGCACAGGACTGAGCCGAGTTTAGGGCTGTTGTACATAGGGTCGCTATGAGTCACAAGTGACCCGATTGCACATAACAACAACAGCAACAAGAGTCAGATTTGACTTTTAGGGATAGAATGAAATTGTACTAAGTCCTAATGTGCCATTCTCACAAGCTCTGCTTGAAGTTTTAAGTT
>NW_006404380.1:1062-2216 GCF_000299155.1 Elephantulus edwardii
GACACTTAACAACAATGCTGAATGAACTAACACAACCTCATAAGAACAAATATGGGGGTGGGGTGGGGTGGGTGGGGAGAAAAGTGCTACAATGAATGAATGGAAATCCACAATCTCTCTAAATGTTCATTGAAATTAATAGTAATAATAAAAAAGAACAAATATGGCATAAGACCATTATCATAGAAATTGAAAGATGACTATCAAAATGTGCATGAGGAGCCAAGGTGTGGAGGGTAGGAGCAGAGGGGTCAGGATGGACAAGTGGGAAATCATAGGGTCAAACAATTTAGTGGATGAATGGAGGGGTGGGTAAAGGGAATAGGAAAGATCTTGCAGCGATCTGGATAAACAGGGTAATGGTGGCATAGTTCAATGATTATTAATTTTATAAGAAATAATAAATGGGAATGGTTGTATTAAACACAATGTGAATGACGCATAGTGTAAAACAATATGTATACTAACTTTGTAAGCAAGCCAATATAAACTAAAAATTTATAAAAATAAAATGGAAGGAATTTGCAGAATCACTGTATCAAAAAGAATTTGCTGACATAGAATCACATTAGGAGGAAGTATATGATCAATGATAATGGAAGAACACCAAGCTGTTCTGAAGGAATTGGCAAAAAATAAGGAATTGATTTATGTAAAAAAATATTCCTCTAAAAAAGGAGAAACAGATACAGTGCTTACACACATATTTCCTTATTTTAAGCCATATAATATTTACCTTTTTTCCTGTTTGAATGACTGCTGTTGGTCTATGCAGGAGTTCTCTGAGAGCACAAATTAGTGTTGTAAAATTCCCATTGTTCACAATGTTATTTATAATTTCTTGTGGTCTACAAAACTAAATAATATCTATGCAAAGTCAATGTAAGACAGGTTGTTGTTGTATGTACCATAGAATCAGAACCGACCCATAGCTGGCCCTTCAGCCCATCTTCTGATGCAGTTAATTACTAGGGAGGAGATTGCCCACCAGAGTCAGTAGCTGCAATTAAAGGTTCCCATGTATTTTCTTTTTTTTGAATTATTAAATTTTATTAGTTTTAATGAACATTTACAGAGATTTTGGGTTTTCATTCATTCATTGTTGCACTATTTTCTCTACCCTCCTCCCCAGTATGTTCTTCTTCCCCCTCCCC
>NW_006404381.1:0-1005 GCF_000299155.1 Elephantulus edwardii
ATAGAGCAGGGTTTAGGGCTGTTGTGCATAGGGTCGCTATGAGTCGCAAACGACTCGACGGCACATAACAACAACAACAACAGAATGTAGGAAATGAGAATGTTGAAAAAATTAAAACTGTGAAAAATGAAACAGAATTCATGAACATTGACCTTTTAGTGTGATGAGATAGACTAGTTTTGGCCAATTTGAATCAAACAACCACATGTTATACAAGCTGGGAATGAATAATAGAAGAATGGTGCTGCATTCATTGACAAAATGTTGATTTCAAGTTTTCTCCTAAAGTACAACATTGTGTGTGACAGGATATTATCCATATGCAAACTAAGACTTGTTAATATGACTATAATTCAAATATATGCTCCTACATCAACAAAGAGAAAGAAATTGAAAATTTTCACCAATTCTTGCCATTTGAAATTGACCAAACATGCAATCTACAGGCATTACTGATAATAGGTGACTGGCATGAAAAAGTTGGTAACAATGAAGAAGACATAGTAGCCAGAAAGTATGTAGTTGGTGAGACTGGAAATAAAGAATCATTGATTTCTGTATTTTTTTGCATTTTCTTATTTTCATTAATTAATTTTAATGAAAGTTTACAGAGACTTTGTATATCCATTCATTCATTGTTGCACTTTTCTCCCTGCCCAACCTCCCCCCTCCACTTTACTCTTCTCTTTGAAAAATAAAAGAAAAATCATTTCACTGTTATACAATCCCTCCCCGCAAGTCCACTCCACTATGCAGCCTTTGTTCTGGACTCCTGTCATGACAATAATACCTAATCATACATCCCTTTTAAACAGTTCGCTCATTTTCAGTGCAGTATACATAATTTATCTCATCTTGTTCAGTCTGCCCCCAACCCCAATGTCAGGCCCATTAAAACAGTGGCACTATAAAGTATTTGTCCTTTTGACTTTTGTATTTTTTAATAATTTTAATGAACATTTACAGTAATTTTGGATTTCCAATCATTCTTTCTTGCACTTTTCT
>NW_006404381.1:1705-2718 GCF_000299155.1 Elephantulus edwardii
ACTTTTTCCCAGTCTGTGGCTTCCCTTTTTACCCTGCTGGAGAAGTTTTTGGATGTACATAGGGATTTGATTCTTAGAAGGTCCCATTCATCTATTTTTTTCTTCTGGTTGTAGATTTTTCAGGATACTTGGAAGACTGTTTATGTTGTGGATTAGGACTACTAGAGTTCTTCCAAGCTTTCTTTAATGAAGCTTATAGTCCTTGGTTTTAGTCCTAGATCCATATCAACCTTCAGTTGGTTTTTTTATATGGAGTGAGTTGTGGATCTTGCTTGAGTCTTCCGCAGATATTTTTCCAACTTTGCCAACACCATTTGTTAGAAAGGCTGTCATTTCCATACTTAACTGATTTCATCTCCTTGTCAAAAATCAGTTGACCATCCGTAGATGGGGTAATTTTCAGGTTCTCAATTCTATTCCATTGATCTATATGTCTGTCATTGTACCAGTACCATTCTGTCTTAACCACCACGGGAGTGTAGTAGGACTTTAAACTGATGAGTGAGATGCCGCCTACCTTTTTTTTATTTTTAAGGAATGCTTTCTTATTCGGGGCTTCTTTCCATTCCAAATGAAACTGGAGATCACCTTTTCCATCTCCTTGAAAAATGGGATTGATATTTTTATTGGGATTGCATTGACCGTGTAAATTGCCTTTGGTAGTATTGCCATTTTCACAATATTGAGTCTTCCAATCCATGAGCAAGGGATATTCTTCCACTTCTCCAGGCCTCATTTTGTTTCTTGTAGTAGTGTTTTGTAATTTTCTTTGAATAGATCCTTTGTGTTTCTGGTTAGATCTATTCCCAAGTATTTAATCCTGTGATTCGCTATTGTGAAGGGTATTGTTTTTCTTAGTTCAGGTTCTGTATTCTCTTTGTCACTGTAGAGAAATCCAACTGATTTTTGTATGCTGATCTTTTATCCTGCTACTTTGCTGAATTGGTCAACTATGTCCAATAGTTTTCTTGCTGAGTCTTTAGGGTTTTCTAAGTATGTTATCATATCATCTG
>NW_006404382.1:0-2945 GCF_000299155.1 Elephantulus edwardii
AACGTTGCTCTTCAGTACTCTGGAAAGGTCTATGACAGGATTTTCCCAATGCAACTCGTTTTTTTATTTTCTGACTGTTTGTGTTAAGAGTGTTGATTATGGATCTGAGCAAGCTTTAATTGCTAAAACCCTCAATCTTTTCTCCACCTAAAATGGTGTTGCCAATTTGCCCAGGGGTGAGAATCTTTGTGTTTTTGATGTTGAGTGTCAATTCATATTTTATTTTTGCAATTATATAGGTAGCAAAACTTTTGCCCTTTCAGTAGTCTTCACGTCTACTGTTCAGTGATGTAGTTATCAAGTTATTTAATCCTTTCGCTCTTTCTTGAAGGGAAGTAGGTGTAATGCATAGTCAAGGCTACTATGGTAACTTTAAGAGAAATGCAATGTAACTATACAACTTGGTTCAAAGTCACAGTGGTCCTATGTGTACACCAGAATGAAATAACCCCCCGTCTTACACCATCGTCTCAGTCCCTGTTGTTCTCAAGAGCAAAGCTTAAATGACCTGTGTAAAATTATGTATTGAGTACCTGTTTAGCAAGACTAACAGAGTTTTGCTGCCTGAAGCTCTGAACAAATAAGACAGAACAGCTGCAAAATGGGTATATAATATCAGTTACTATAAAATTGATGCAGCCCACAATGTCCTCAGGTTTTCATTTGCTGAGTTTGGGAATTAGAACTTTCCAGGAGGTCTTCTATATTTAAAACTCTGTTGGAATCTGTTCAGCACTGTAGCAACACATGACTTTACTGAAAAATGGATGGTGACTGTACATGAGATGCCTTGTCTAAAAATACAGTCTAGATCTCTTACAAAGAAGGCAAGAATACTACCACTAAACCACCAGGGTCTTATTGTGCCACCATTAACACTAATTCCAGAATATTTGTGTATTATTGAAGAAATATCTATTAAAGCCTTTTCCAATTTTGTATTGGGTTATTTGTCTTTTTATTGTTAAGTGGAAAATTTTCTTTACCTATTTTGGCTGCTCCACAGAAAAGATAGATAATTTCCTTCGGCTGTCAGGAACCTCTCCAAAATACTGGAGAGCAATTATGTCAGTTTGGAGACTAAGGTGCACTTATTTCAGGTCATGGTTTTCTCAATCACTTGCTATGCATCAGAGAGCTGGACAATGAATAAAGATGACAGAAGAAGGTTATTTGCTGAGGACTGGTGACTTGGCAGCTTAATATCTGGGAACAGACTGCAACCTCTAACTCCCAGTGCTGCCCAAGCCCTGCCCCCCCCCCCCCCCGCCACAGCACCGTGCCCAGGGACACCACCCCACCACCATCCCGCGCCCCCACACTTCTGGCACACCGTGGTGGCCTCGCCACAACCCTGCACCCCTGGCAGTGCTCCAGGGCCACTAGAGACTCCTTCATGCAGCACAGAGACCTACCAATAGCCGTGGACAGTACAATTTTGAGTCAGCACACAAAGGCACACTGTGGATCCAGCCATTGTCTTAAGCCACAAATCGAGCTGCTGTGGGACTGATCTGCCATGAGAAAGGCTGGTAGGATCCTAATTGGGTTTTCTTGGGCACTGCCGATTCTCTGGGAGAGTACCCAAGGGTGAGCCCAGGGGTGGGAATTTGGCTGAGCTTTCTCGGGCCACATCAACTGCCCAGGAAAGAGTGGGCCAGTGATAATTTGGCTGAGCTTCTGTGGACAATACAGACCAACCAGAGGTGAGTGGGTTGGTGGGAATTTGACTTTGTCTTGTTGAGTCCCCTTGGACCCAGGGCCCTTTTTGGACAGGGGCCACCGTGCAAGGGCAACTGCGTGAGCACCACTGGGCAGCGACCAGTGAATGAAAACCACGGGGTGGGAGACAGACAGCTGGAATTTGAATAGGGACCCCAATTGTAAGCACAACTGAGGTCTGAGTGAGGTCCCCCAAGTGGTTGATCTGCCCTTGTGGTCGCCCCAACCACGTGCATGCCCCACCCCATTTGGCTCCACATTTGTGTCTACACGTCTGGTTAATCAACCTGCCTTTAATCTGGAGCACCTTGACCTGTCTTACCTACAAGAGGCTGCTCTCACAGTTTCTCCCTGGAGTCAGACGTTCAGAGAAAAACACAAGTGGGATAGCTACCCAACAGATCTCTAGAGTATTATCTTCGGATGAAGAACATATCAATGTCTCAAAGAAAGCAAGCTGTCCCACACAAAACACAAGCACAAAGCGAGATGTCACCACCAAAGGGTGACACAGTATCAAAGGATTTCTTGAAGCCAGAAAGTCTGATGGAACTTTCTGACACAGAATTTAAAAGAACAATGATTGAATATCTTCAATAGATGAAAGACAAACTTAAAAATTACAGGACACTACAAGCAAAAAACCAGGTGGAACTAAAAAAAAAAACAGTTCAGAACAATGAAGAGAAAACAAATGAGGCATTAGTGGCACTGGAAAAACAAGAAACCACTATCCAAAATATGAGATCCAATGTTTCAGATGCTGTCAATATGATGGAGGGACACATGAGCAGAGTTGAAGAGATGGAACACCGAGCCAGTGAAATAGAAGACAAAATTGTCACCACTGATCTGCTAGAGCAAAAAGCAGACTCAAAAAGGAAGGAAAAAGAAGAAAACCTAACACAACACAACTCCCCCATACACAGCACCATCCTCTCTGGCCAAAGAATCACAGCCACCTGGGTGGAGCAATCCTGGGTGATTATGGCCATCTCCTCCCTCCTCTTCTCCTTTTGGGCTTGAGGCCGCTGTTACCTTCAACCCAAGGCCAAGCGTGGCTTCCCTGGCTCCTGGAGGCAAAGTCGCCTTTCTCCAGAGACCGCCACAACACAACAAAACTCCCCCATACACAGCACCATCCTCTCTGGCCAAAGGTTAGGGTTAGGGCTAGAGTTAGAATTACTAGAGGAAAACTTCTCAGGCATAATGAAGAATGAGAG
>NW_006404383.1:0-554 GCF_000299155.1 Elephantulus edwardii
GATGTTACTATAAAGACTATTGAACAATTGACCCAAGTCATTGGTTTTTGGGTAGTTTTGGTTTTTCAATTATTTATATGCATTTGAAAATTGGACAGTGGATAAGGAAGACCAAGAACTATCAGTGCCTTTGAACTGTAATGTTTACAAAGAATGTTGAATATTCCATGGCCTGCCAAAACACAAACAAATCAGTAGTATTAGAGAAGTACAGTCAGCATTATTAATTTTTCTTTTTTCTTTTTTGTGTAGTGTGCCCTGGAATTGGATCCAACCTGTACAGGAGGAGCTTGCCGCTGCCTCCAGCAAAGCATCCATCTAGTGGATTTGAACAGCACATCTTTGGGATTGCAGTACAGCTTCTTGCCACTAGACCAGCAAAGGTCCCCAGTCAACATTATAGTGTTTTTAAAAATAATGTTGAGTAGGGACCTCTGGTGGTCTAGTGGCAAGAAGCTGTACCTGGATTTCACCTGATGGTATGCATAGGAACCAGATTGATTACATATGTGGAAAGAACCACTGGAGAAGCTCAATATCAGCTGTGAAAACTA
>NW_006404383.1:3259-3788 GCF_000299155.1 Elephantulus edwardii
CGATTGGCACAGGACAGAGTGGAGTTTAGGGCTGTTGTACATAGGGTCGCTATGAGTCACAGGCGACTCGATGGCACATAACAACAACAACAAGAACAAGAACAAGAACAACAACAACAACAAAGATAATATTCCAAATCCAGCCTGCACATCTGGCAGTTCTCTGTTCACATATTGTTCCAAATGTTTTTTGGATAATTTTCAGCAGAATCTTGCTTGCATGTGATATCAGTGATATTGTTCGATAATTTGCACACTCTGTTGGGTCACCTTTCTTTGGAATGAGAACAAATATAGATCTTTTTCAGTCAATGGGCCAGCTGGCTGTTCTCCAAATTTTTTGGCACAACTTAGTGAGCACATCCAGGCCAGTGAACAGATCCAGGATTTAGAAGAGGTCGTGGTACTAGTGATATTATAGCTAATGTCAGATGGATCTTGGCAGAAAGCAAAGAATACCAGAAGAATGTCTATCTGTGCTTCATTGACTATGCCAAGGCTTTTGACTGTGTGGATCACAACAAGCTGT
>NW_006404384.1:0-480 GCF_000299155.1 Elephantulus edwardii
CCCCTATTCATCTTCACCCCTCTGCTCCCTCACATTCCCCCTTGCATCCTCATATATGTTTTACTAGTTACCCTTCTATTTTTACAGTAATAGCTTTATGCAGTATTTGTCCTTATGAGACTGAGTTATGCCCTCCAGTCTCTCCCAAGTTATGTAGAATTTTCCAAAATCTTCGCTACTGAGTGCTGCCTAGTAGTCCATTGTGTGAATGTACCACAATTTCTCAGTCCTGTCAGTTGTAGTGGACATTTGGGCTGTTTAGATGATGTTGCAATGGTCAGTGATGCTGCTATGAACATTGGTATACAGATCTCTGTTTGTGACCCAGTTCTAATTCCCTTGGGATATATTCCTAGTGGTGGAGTAGCTGGGTCATAGTAGCCGGACTTTATGAGGAGGAATGTGGCATCAGGATTTGTTGAAGACTCATCAATATCCCGAGTTATGCCGACGACACAGACTAGCGTGCTGAAACTGAGG
>NW_006404384.1:2138-3196 GCF_000299155.1 Elephantulus edwardii
CTTCCAGTACTCTCTGTTTTCTGCAAAGTTCCATCCGACATTGGTGATAATGTCTCCAGTGCCATGACCCCTTAGGCACAGGTAATTGCATGACATCTTAACATCAATAAAACAAAAACCTTCACCACTTGGCTAACAGGAAATTTGCAAGTTGTTAAAGATTACATTTTACTTGGCCCCACAATTAAAATCTACGGTAACAGAGTCAAGAAATCAAAAAACATTATGCATTAAGAAAATTGGCTGTCAAAAACCTCTCTAAAGTGTTAAAGAACAAGAATGGGAATTGTTGGCTTTTTTTTTTACATGTATTCTTTTCATTTTCATTTTTTTCAAATTAATTTTGTTGAAAGTTTACAGAGACTTCGGATTTCCATTCATTCATTGTTGCACTTTTCTCCCTGCCCACTCCTCCCTCCAGTTAGCTCTTCTCTATGGAAAAAAAAGATAAATCCTTTCATTGTTATGTAATCCTCCCCGCCTCCCCAAGTTCACTCCACCATGCAGCCTTTGTTTTGGACTCCTGTCATAACAATAATACCTAATCATACAGTCCTTTTAAACTATTCTCTCCCTCATCTGTTTCAATACAGTATACATAATATATCCCATCTTTCTCAGTCTCATCCCAACCCCGATATCAATCCCGCTTTACAACAGTGGCACTATGTAATATTTGTTCTTTTCTGACTATTTCACTCAGCCTAGTGTCCTTCTTGGTTACCCATTTTGTATAATTTTTCATGAGTTTTTTGTTTTTCAAAGCAGAGTAGTAGTCCATTGTGTGAATATAAGATAGTTTTTCTATCCATTTTTTGTTGAATAGGCACTTAGGTTGTTTCCAACTCTTTGCTTCTGTGAACAAAGCCACGATAAACACGGTATTTGCTTGGGTGGCAGTTATGGTTTCATTGTGATAATTACCAGTAGTGAAAATGCTGGGTCAAATTGTATTTTTTTAAATTCTAAAATTTTTTATTATTAATTTCAATGAAAATTTATAGAGACTTTAGATTTCCATTCATTCATTGTTGTACTTTTCTCCCCTCCCCCCACCC
>NW_006404385.1:0-546 GCF_000299155.1 Elephantulus edwardii
TGACCCACTTATTTTCCAGCTCCACCCTCCACCAGGATACCCCTTCACTTCTACCGAATCCCTTCAGAATTTATCTTCCATTGTCCGACTCATGATCTGACAGCTTGTATCTGAAGCTTTCTTGTGATTCCTAACATGTCAACTGCTGACAATTTTTAAATACTCTGTCCAGTGTCTCTTAAATTTAGTTGTAATGTCTCCAAAGGGCAGGTGATGTGTCCTGTAGAACCGCTGTATAGATTGTATTACAGCCCTAGGGCCCAACCGATTTTGGCTCCACCTTGGCACTTTGTACCTGTAGGCGTGTAAGAAGCTACTGCCATGAGTTGCTAGGATAGGAAAATAAAGACATTTTAAAATAAAGTGTTCCTCTGCATTCATGCGCAAATATTTCCATTTCACTTTCCCCAAATGCATGATGTTTTTGTTCAAGTTGCTTGCAACTCAGAGCGACTCTATGTACAACAGCCCTAAACCCTGCTCTACGCTGTGCCAATCTCACTGTCTCTGACACACCTACCCTCATTAACCCAGTCATTGAATCTT
>NW_006404385.1:1636-2431 GCF_000299155.1 Elephantulus edwardii
ATAGTTTGAAACACCGTATATATGTATGTTGTAAGCAAAGCAACAAAAAAAGGAGAAAAAATTTAAAAATAAAAACTCTAAAATTAGGGAAAAACCAACATAATGCCTGTGAATGATATGAAACACAATGTGAATGAAGAAAAGTGAAACACTATGTATACAAACCTTTTAAACAAACTATACTAGAATTAAAAAACATTTTTAAAATATGAGTTGAAATTATAGTTTTATAGTTTTTCACTTTGGGTAGTTTCCTTAATATATTAATTTACAATTTACTAATTTTTAAATGCAAATAGTGATAGTACCTACCCACCTTTGGCTTGGTAGCATCACTTTCGATCCCCTGGGCCAGCTAGTCTCTCTCTGTGTTGTTAAGTGCCCTCAAATCGATGGCGACTCATAGAGACCCTATGAATGAAAGTCCTCGACCAGCTGGCCCAGTGGACCGAAAGTGATGCTACTAAGCCAAAGGTGGGTGACTCTAATCCACTGGCCAGCAGATCTTAATTGCTTTTAGTCAAACATTCTTATAGGTTGTATCGCCCTGGTGTGTCCACTTGCCGCACAGAGGCAACTTGTGGTTGCTGTGAAGGTGAACACTGTGACACTGATGTGTCAAATGCTATAACGGTTACCCATGGTGGACAGTGTTTGGTGGAGCTCCCCGGTTAAAACATGCTTGGAAGCAGGAGTGGCATCCACTCCCGTAAATAGCTTGACTCTGGAAACCCTATGAACCTGGAGAAAGGATGAAAGTCATGCAAGGGTCAAGGACTTAAAGACCATAGTTGA
>NW_006404386.1:0-2949 GCF_000299155.1 Elephantulus edwardii
GGCTGTTGTGCATAGGGTCGCTATGAGTCGAAAACGACTTGGCAGCACATAACAACAACAACAACATATCCTGATACATCATTTGGTCTACTATTAAAATATTACGTTTGATATTCGGCTTCCCTCATGAGGAAACATGAGACACGAGTCAGGCCCAGGCACAAAGGCCACACTTGATCCTTCTCTCCTTTCAGCACCCTTTGTCTAGGCCTCTATTTTCATACACTAGCTCTGGTGATATTAAAAGATATGGCAATCTCCTTTGTGATTTACAGCCTGTAAATCTCCTCCTGTGTGATGGAGGGTTAGTTATGGGTCTGTCCCAACTTGATAGCAATGAGTTTTTTAATTCTTTAAAATGTTCCTAGAGATTTAGCCACTAGAAGTTTCAATTAAAAACCAAAATTTTTCAAGCATTGCCATAATCTCTCTTTTTAAAGCTAGACAGAGACTGTCATCTATTCTCTGAAGGAGACTGAACAGGAAGACATGGCAAAAATTTGACTGTAATTAAATATCCGTTCAATGAAAGAGCAGGCGTTTTTACTGCCCCAGCGTGTTCTGTGTGGTCTGTGAGTTATCACATCTGATTTCAGACCCAGGAAAGCAGTGAGATTGGTGCTGGGCGTGTGGGAGATGTGACTGAGCTCACAAGAACTGATTTTGTGTTTTGTTTTTTTTAATATTGTTAAAAGATCTCTGTTTAAAATTAAAACAATAAAATACAGAGGTTCCCCCCGCCTTGGGTAATTATTTCCTAACGTAATAGTATTTGGTGCTAATATCAATAAAGGGATTCTGATATTCTCATCTGTTGTTGTTTTGTGCCATCGAGTCATCTGCAACTCATAGCGACCCTATATGTACAACAGCTCTACACCCTGCTGAATGCTGTGCCAATGTTATTGTATGACACACCTATCCCCATTACACCAGACACTGAATCAATCCATCTCATTGAGGGTCTTCCTCTCCTGCGTTGTCCCTCCATCCTCCTAAGCATGACATCCCTCTCCAAGGACTGGTCTTGCCTTGCAACATGCCCAAAATATGTCAAACAAAGCTTCAGAATCCTTGCCTTCAAGAAGCAGACTGGTTTAACCCTCTCCATGTAGAACGTGTCCGTTCTCTTAACAGTTCATGGTATGTATATATGAGGTGGATTGATTCAGTGACTGGGGTAATCGGGATGGGTGTATCGGAGATGGTGCGATTGGCCCAGGACCGAGCAGAATTCAGGGCTATTGTACGCAAGCAACTCAAAGGCACACAACAACAACATTCAACACTCTAGCAATACAACTCCAAGACATCAATTCCCCTTCTATCATCCCTAGCCATTGTCCAGCTCTCTGACATATATATATATACTCTTATCTATGCTAGTGAATTTTCCATTTAAGAAAGCAAGTTGGTAAAATGATTCTTTAAAAACCTATCAGGGGACAGAAACTTGTCAGAAAAACCTATTAATCAAGGAAATCTAAGTTTATTCTTTTTTACTGCAGCCAGGGGGAACCTTCCAGATACGGTGTCTCAAAATGGGAAATTAAGACCACGTGTTTCAGGAGCGCTGATTGTTTAGTAGGTTAAGTGTTGGGCTGTTAACCAAAAGTACAGTGGTCTGAACCCACCAGCATTTCACGTTCAGTGCATTTGACTACAGTGGCTGTCCTACAAGACAAAGGTGAGGCAGTCTCGGAGACTTGCATGAGGGATCGCTATGAGTTAGCATTGACCAAGTGGCACTGGGTTTGGTTGTAGTTTGGGTATTTCTAGGATTTGAGAACTTAGTCCGACTACCCATCCTTCGGTCATCTGTGGTGGTTTGCATGTTATCACAATTCTAGAAAAATGTTGACTTCAGAAACAGATGATGAACATATTGTAGAAACTATTGAGCAGTGTGTGATTACTGTCGTCCTGTCCTGCGCCATCATCACAATCTCCATGATGCTCAGACTCATTGTGACCATCACCGCGTCAATCTGTCCTGCTGGAAGTCTTCCTCTCTTTCTCTGGCTCTCCACCTGTCCTGGCGTGATGTCTTTTTCAAGCAACTGGTGTCTCTGGAGAACACTCCCAAATTACGTGAGACAGTTTCACCATTCTTGCCTTTAGGGAACATCCTGATTTCACTTTCTCCGAGACAGCTGTATTTGATCTTTTGATGGCTGTAGGGCGTGCAGTACTCTCCTCCAACACCACAGTTCAAAGGCATCAGCTTTCATGTTGTCATCTTTATTTCTTGTCCAAGCTTCAGATATATAAGAAATAATTGAAAATACTATGGCTTGGACCAGGTACACCTTAGTCTTCCGACGGACATTCTTGCTCTTTAACACTTAGCAGAGAACTTTTTAAAAATTTTTATTATTTTTGTGTGTGTGTACCGCCAAATTGGATATGACTAGTACAGGAAGAGATTGTCCCTCCTTCTCCAGCAGAGCATCTGGTGGATTCGAACTGCACACCTCTGGGATTGCAGTGCAGCTTCTTGTAACTAAGCCACCAGAGCTTCCTTGGAGAGATTCTTGACGACAGACTTTTCCCAGTTCAACATGTCTTTTGATTTTTTTTTTAATTTTTTAAAATTTATTATTCATTTCAATAAAAATGTACAGAGACTTTGGATTTCCATTCAGTCATTGTTGTAATTTTCTCCCCTCCCAACCCTCCCCCCTAGTACACTACACTTTTGGAAAAGTAAAAGAAAAATTCTTTCATTGTTTTACAATCCCTCCCCCCAGGTCCACTCCACTATGCAACCTTCGCCCTGGACTCCTGTCATGACAAAAATACCTAATCACATATCCTTTTTAAACAGTTTTCTCCCTCATCTGTTTCAACCCATCTTTCTCAGTCTCCCCCCAACCCTGAGGTCAGTCCTGTTTTACAACAGTGGCACCATGCAGTATTTGTCCTTTTGTGACTGAAATACTTCACTCA
>NW_006404387.1:0-3010 GCF_000299155.1 Elephantulus edwardii
AATATTTTTCATGTATAGAGTTGTTAGGAGTTGTAGTTGACTAAAAGTCATCTAACAAAACCTACAACCAGGAGAGGATAAAATAGATGAATGGGATTTTCTAAGAATCAAATCGCTATGCACATCCAAAATCTTCTCCAGCAGAGTAAAAAGGAAAATCACAGACTGGGGAAAAATACTTGGTAATGAGATGTCTGATAAAGGACTTATATCTAGAATTTATAAAATACTTAAGCACCACAACCCTATTACAAAATGGGCACAGGATATGAACAGACACTTCACCAAAGATGACATTCAAATGGCAAACAAACACATAAAGAAATGTTCAAAATCCCTAGCTCTAAGAGAGATACAAATCAAAGCACCTATGAGATATCTTCTCACCCCAATAAGAATAGCAATATTCAACAGAGCCAGAAAACAACAAATTCTGGCAAGGTTGTGGAGAAACTGAAACTCTTGTTCACTGTTGGTGGAAGTGTAAAATTGTGCAACCACTGTGGAAGGCTGTATGGCGCTTTCTCAAAAAGTTGCAAATAGAAATACCATTTGACCGAGCAATTCCAATACTGGGAATGTACCCTAAAGAAACCATAACTGCCACCCAAGCAGAAACAAGCACATCCATGTTTATTGCTGCTTTGTTCACAATAGCAAAGAGTTGGAAACAACCCAAGTGCCCGTCAACAAATGAATGGCTAGAGAAGCTGTGGTATCGTCACACCAAGGAATACCACTCAGCATGGAACTCATGAAATATTATACAAAATGTGTGACTCTGGAGGACATTATGTTGAGTGAAATATCTCAGTCACAAAAGGACAAATACTGCATAATGCCTCTATTATAAAACAGGACTGACATCAGGTTTGGGGGGAAACTAAGAAAAGAGGGGATAAATAATGTACATTGCATTGAAATAGATGAGGAAGAGAACTGTTTAAAAGCGACATATGATTAGGTAGTATTTACATGGCAAGAGTCCAGAATAAGAGCTGCATAGTAAAGTGGACTGGGGGAGGGGATTGTATAACAATGAATTAATTTTTTCTTTTCTTCTCGAAGAGAAAAGCAAGCTGGGGTGGCGGGGAGTGGGTAGAGAGGAAAACGTGCAACAACGAATGAATGGAAATCCAAGTTCTCTAAAATCTTTAATTAATATATCCATTAAAAAAGTTATCTAACAACAACTTGATAGTTGTTATTGTTGTTATGTGCTGTCGAGTTGGGTGCGACTCATAGAGACCCTATATACAACAGCCCTAAACTCTGTTCTGTCTTGTGTCAATTTCATTGTCTCTGACACACTCATCCTGATTACCCCAGTCACCGAATCAATCCATCTCCTAGAGGGCCTTCCCCTCCTGCGCCTGCCCTCCACCCTCCCAAGCATGATGTCCTTCTCCAAGGACCAGTCTCTCCTTACAACATGAACTAAGGTTTTTTTTTCCCCAGGTTGAATTGGCAGCATCCGTATGAATGGTGAAGAGATTGAGATAGCAGTTTTCGTTTACCTGGCTCCACAATCAACACTCTTGGTAACAGCAACCAGGAAATCAAGAGACGAATTGCATTGGGAAAGTCAGCTGTGAGGGACCTCTCAAGAGTATTGAAGAACAATGACATCAGGCTGGAGACTAAGGTGTACCTGATCTGGGCTATAGTCTTTGCAATTACGTGCTATGCATAAGAGAGTTGGACAGTGAATAGGAATGATAGAAAGAGAATTAATGCCTTTGAGCTGTGGTGCTGCAGAAGAGTGTTGACTATACCATGGACTGCTAGGAGAACAAACAGGTTTGTCATGGAGAAGGTGAAGCCAGAATGCTCCTTGGAGTCAAGAATTCTAAAGCTTCATCTGACACACTTGGAGCATGTTGTAAGGAGGGAGTGGTCCTTGGAGAGGCACATCATGTTTGGCAGAGTGGAGGGGCGGTGAAGGAGAGGAAGACCTTTGATGAGATGGATCGATTCTGTGACTGGAGTGGTGGAAATAATTGTGTTTGGGAAGGCTAGGTTGGCACAGGACAGAACGGTGTTTAGAGCTCTTGTACATAGGGTCGCTATGAGTTGCATGTGACTTGATGGCACATAACAACAACAACAACAAATTGCCACAGTGCTTGTCAAAACCAGTTATGATTAATCTCCTTTGTCAGTGTGTCGTTGCCATTCCCTACCACTCCTCCCTGCGAGAGATTTCACCCTGATTCATAAGGAAAAAGGAAAACAAAGGCCCAAACATGTATTTTTTTTTGTTATGTGTTATCAATTTAACAACGACTCATGGAACAATAAATGAAAAATAAATATGAATATGAACAATAAAAAAAATCACTAAACTAGAAGTTAGGGGGTGGGAGCAGATGGGGACAGGGTTGCAAAAGATGCAATAAGGACTTGTTGAATAAGTGTAAGGATCCAAGGGGGGAGGATAGAAGCAGAGGGATGAGAATGTGCAGGGGGAGGAGGGGTTAATCATGGAGCTATACAATTTGATGGGTGTAGGGAGGGAAATTGGAAGACTCTGTTCTGGGAAACAATGTATTTGAATGGTGTAAATAAACTAGTATAATTAGAAAAAACCAAAAATCACCAACAAAAAACCCCAAACCAACATGACAAAAGTATGTCAGACAAAACCTTAGAATCCTTGCCTTCAAGGAGCAGCTCGGTTTGACCCTCTCCAGGATGAATCTGTTTGTTTTCTTAGCAGTCCACGGCACTCTCAGCACTCTTCTCCAGCACCAAAGCTCAAAGGCATCAATTCTTCTATCCTCCTTAGTCATGGCCCAACTCTCCAATGCACAACAAGTGATTGCAAAGATCATGGCCTGTACCAGACACACCTTAGTCTCCAGCAAGACACCGTTGCTCTTCAGTACTTTAGAGAGGTCCCTAACAGCAGACTTTCCCATCACAATACGTCTTTTAATTTCCTGGCTGCTGGTGCCAAGAGTGTTGATTGTGGAGCTGTGAACAATCTCAATCTCTTCGCCATCCATCC
>NW_006404388.1:0-661 GCF_000299155.1 Elephantulus edwardii
TTCCTCAATAATTTGGAGATGTTCCTAACTGCAGTCTTCCCCAATGCAATACATCTCCTTATTTCCTGACTGCTGGTACCAAGGGTGTTAATTGTGGATCCAGAGTACGATGAAGTTGTTGACAGTTTAAATATCTTCTGTGTCCTCCATGATGTTGCCTATTGATCCAGTGGTAAGAATCTTTCTTTTCCTGATATTGAGATGCAGTCCATATTGAAGACTGCATTCCTTGATCTTCTGCAACAAGTTCTTCAAGTCCTCCTCACTTAGAACAAGCAAGATTGTGTCATCTGCATAACACAAGTTATTAATGAGTCTCCCTCCACATTCCTCTTCATAGAGTCCAGCTTCATGAATCATTTACTCAGCATACAGATTGAATAGATATGGAGAGAGAATACAACCCTGACACACTTCCTTCTTAATTTTAAACCATACAGTGTTTTCCTGCTCTGTTTGTGCAGTAGCCTCCGGGACCAGGTATAAGTTTTACATGAGCACAATAAAGTGGTCTGGAATTCCCATTCTTCTTAATGCCAGTCACAAATTGTTATGATCCACACAGTCAAATGCCTTTGCGTAGTTATTAAGGCACAAATTGACATTCTTCTGGTATTTCCTACTTTCAGTCAGGATCCATCTGAAATCAGCAATGCTACCC
>NW_006404388.1:1666-2481 GCF_000299155.1 Elephantulus edwardii
CCCATCAACAAATGAGTGGATAGAGAAGCTCTGGTATATTCACACAATGGAATATTATGCTGCCTTGAAAAACAAGAAACTCGTGAAATATTACACAAAATGAGTGACCCTGGAGGATATTATGCTGAGTGAACTATCTCAGTCACAAAATGACAAATACTGTATATTGCTACTGTTGTAAAGTGGGACTGACATCAGAGTTGGGGTGAATCTAAGAAAAGAGGAGATAAATAATGTATACTGCATTGAAACAGATGAGGGAGAGAACTGTTTAAAAGAAATATAGGATTAAGTATTATTTTCATGACAAGATTTCAGAAAAAGAAATGCATAGTAAAGTGGACTGTGGACTTGTCTTCGGGGTGGGGGGATTGTAAAACAGTGTGTCAGGAGCTATAAGACTAATTTAGCTGAAGCCATTTTGTAATTCTCTGAAACCATTTTGCAATTCTCTAAGAACATGTTTGGACATGTTGCCCCTCCCTGGGAGGATAGGTTTTGGTTTGCCCCACCCTGGGAGGATTAGTTTCAGTTTACTGGAAACACCCTGCTAAGTTTCTGTTTACCACATAACTTTCAGATTACTGGAAATGATATGATGTTATTCTCCCTGATTGCATACTTCTCCTTTCCACTCCCCCCATTGTGCTTCTGTATATAAGCTGTGAGTGCATTCAATAAAATTGAGACTTGATTGGAATCCATCTTGTCTCCATGCCTCTTTGTCTCCTGTCCATTCCATTCTCGTTCTCCCTTCATAGGGTAACCGCTGAAGATTCCCGCAGGCCGGGGCAACAGGGAAAGAAGTTTTTTTT
>NW_006404389.1:0-2890 GCF_000299155.1 Elephantulus edwardii
TCAGTCACAAAGGGACAAATACTGCATGGTGCCACTGTTGTAGAATGGGTTTGACATCAGGGTGGGAGTATTACAGAATAAAACTGGATAAATTATGTATGTTGTATTGAAACAGATAAGGGAAAGAACAGATTAGAAGTGATATATGATTGAGTATCATTGTTAGCAAAGGAATCCAGAATTAAGGTTGCATAGAGAAGTGTACTTGGGGTCAGGGGTGGGGGGAAGGGACGTGGGAATTGTATACTAATGAAGGAATTTTTTTCTTTTTCTCTCTTCGAAGGGGAAGCGAGCTGGTGGGGAGGGGTGGGAAGGGAGAAAATTGCAGCAGTGAATGAATGGAAATCCAAAACCTCTGTAAAAAAAATTAAAAAAAAAGTTATAGAGACAGGACACATCCCTGGTGTACACCCTTCCCAATTTTGAACCATGCAGTGTTTCCTTGCTCTGTCCTGATGACTGCCTGTTGGTCCAGGTGTAGGTTTCACATAAGTACAATCAAGTGTTATGGGATTCCCATTCTTCTCAGAGTCAGCCACAGTTTATTGTGATCCACACAGTCAAATGCCTTTGCATAGTCAACGAAGCATAGATAGACATTCCTCTGTACTCTCTGCTTTCAGCCAAGATCCTTCTGACATTAGCTATAATATCCCTAGTGCCACAGCCTCTTCTAAACCAAGACTGCACTTCAAGTAGTTCTCTGTTGATGTTCCAGTCGTTTTTGGATAATCTTCAGCAGAATCTTGCTTGCATATGATATCACTGGTACTGCTCGATAATTTCCACACTCTGTCGAATCACCTTTTTTTGGAATTGAAACAAATATAGATCTCTCAGTCAGTAGGCCTGGTGATTTTCCTCAAAATATCTTGACACAACTTGATGAACACATTCAGGGCAGCATCTGTTCATTGAAATATATCAATCGGTATGCCATCAATTCCTGGGGCCTTGTGTTTTGCCAATTTTTTCTGAACAGCTTGAACTTCTTTCATCACCACAGGCTCTTGTTCATACATTGTTTCATGAAATTCTGTGTCCACCAATTCCTTTTGGCACAATGACTCTGTATACTCTTTCTATCTTCTTTTAATGCTTCTTGGATCATTTAGTATTCTGCCCAAAACATCCTTAAGTAATGCAACTCAAGGTTTGAACTTGTTTTTCAGTTCCTTGAGCTTAAGAAATGCTAAGCGTGTTCAGCCCTTTTGATTCTCTGATTCCAACTCCTTTCACGTTTCATTGTAATACTTTACTTTGTTTTCCTGCCTTGCCATCTGGAATCTTCTGTTCAACTCTTTAATATCTTGATTTCTTCCCTTTGCTTTGGTTTCTCGGTGCTCCAGTGCAATATTTAGAGTTTCTTCTGACATCCTTCTTGGTCTTTTCTTCCTCCTCTGTTTTGGTAATGACCTTTTGTATTCTTCCTGGATGACATTCTTGAAATCTTCCCACAGCTCATCTGATCTTCACTCATTAATGTCCAAGGCCTCAAATCTTTTCCTGAGATGGTTTTGAAATTCAGGTGGGATAAACTCAAGGTCAAATTTTGTATGATTCTGTTAACCTTTATCATGAGACCCTTGTCTAAGATGGTATTGCCAGATGTTTGTTCCCAGTTTTCTTTTCACTCTGTTGGAAAACATTTTTGATAAGCACAGAGAATCTTTAAAATGTCCCATTCATCAACTTTATCCTCTTAAGATGGTTTATTTCTGGCTGTGTTTCGCATTCCCTTTATACTAGGCCTTCTTAGACTTAAGACTAGGCCTTCTAAGCTTGGTCTCAGTCTCTTATGAGCCTTATTCTGAAGTCTCTAGTCCACCTTCCTTTACAGTAAAAAAGAGAACTTAGAGAAGGACACCAAGAAAGCAATACCATTCGCAATAGCCAACCACAAACTGAGATACTACGGAGTGAACCTAACTAAATATACAAAGGACCTGCACTAAGAAACTACATAACATTCCTGCAAGAGCAAGACACAAGAAAAGAAAAAAAAAAAAACAAAAGAAATGGGAACATGTGCCCTGTTCATTGGATAGGAAGACTCACTATTTTGAAATAAAAAATCCTACTAAAAGCAATCTAAATATTGAATGCAATCCTAATATAGATACCAAATTTATTTTCTGAAGGAGCTCAAAAGGGAATTTGTCAAGTTTATTCTGAGAGGAAAGAGACCCCAAATAAGCAAAGTACTTCTGAGAAACAAAAATGAATTGAGAGGCATAGCACTCCCTGATCTCAAACCTACTACACAGTGGTAGTAACCAAAACAGCATGGTACTGGTACAATGACAGACACATAGACCAATGGAATAGAATTGAGAACCCATTAATGGACTCATCTATCTATGGTCAACTGATATTCAACAAGGAAATAAAACCTATCAAGGGGGGAAAGATAACCTCTTCAACAAATTGTGCTGACAAAATTGGACTACTACCTGTAGAAAATGGAAACAGGATTCACACTCACACCATACACAAAAATCAAAACATAATGTATTTTAAAAAATCAGTGTATGCTTTCTCTTTTTACCTATGATAAAGTCATTATTATTTTAAATAAAATATTACCACAATAGTTTTTCAATTATGATTTTTAGATGCAAGAAAGGAAACTAACTGAAAACTTTTAGGATACAAGTCATTAATATTTCGGCTACAGGACTAGGTTTCAAAAAATGCTCCAAAAAATTTCAAAGTCATAGCATTTAAAGAAAATTGTGTTCGGACACACCCCTGCAGCTCTGACCCACGACCCCCATCTTCAGGTGTTGCATTGCTCCCCCCACCAGCTCTGAACTTTGGGACTGGCCAAGGGCTGTGCGCAGACGCAGTGAACGGGGGGAGTGGACTTGAATAGGGACACACCCCTGCA
>NW_006404390.1:0-552 GCF_000299155.1 Elephantulus edwardii
AATCTATAAGGGAGAGCAAATAAGATTAAATGCCAATTTCTCAGCAGAAACTATGTGAGCAAGGGCACAATGGAATGACATATATCAAATCTCAAAGAATACAACAGCCAACCAAGAATACTGTACTCAGCAAAATTGTCCATCAAATATGACAGAGATAAATATATTCTCAAAAAAGGAAAAATTGAGGGTGTTTGTGTAAACAATGAAAAAATTCAAGAAGTATCATATAAATAGGAGCCAATGGTAATGAAAGAAGATGTTCAAGTTTTAATGGTGTTGTTAGGTGCCTTCGAGTTGAGTATGACTCAGAGTGATCCTATGAACAATAGATCTGAATCTTGTCTTACCTTGCGCCATCCCCACAATCCTCTAACTAACATCATTGCTTTTCAACAATTTGGAGAGGTGCCTTACACAAGATTTCCCCAGTGCAATACATTTCCCGATTTCCTGACTGCTTGTGGTAAGTGTATTGATTGTGGATCCAAGTAAAATGAGGTCACTGACAGTTTCAAATTTTTTTCCTCCATCAATCAAAATGTTGTCTGT
>NW_006404390.1:2307-2887 GCF_000299155.1 Elephantulus edwardii
GCAGCACATATACTAAAATTGGAACGATACAGAGAAGATCAGCAAGAAGTGAAAAAACAAAACAAAACAAACAAACAAACAAACCTGTATCCAGTTCAAGAAGCTGTTGTGTCTGGAGGCAGGGAACACAGATTCGTTTAAAATTAGAACAGTTATGAATCAAGGTTGTATCTTTTATCAGTACCTATTCAGTCTTTATGCTGCATAAATCATTCCAGAAGTTGAAAACTATGAAGAATAAGGCTTCAGGATCAGAGGATACCTGAGTTATTCAAATGGCAAAATCTTGCTTACTGAATGTGAGGATGACCTAAAACACCACAGAAGAAGATCCAAGACTAAAGCCTTCAAATGTGGATTGCATTATCAAGAAGACAAAAATCTTGACCAGCATACCAATAAGCAATACCATAATAGATGGAAAAAGGATTGAAATCGTCAATGATTTCATCATATTTGTATCTACAATTAATACCCTTGGTTACAGCAGTCATGTGACCAGGAGATGTATTGGACTGGGCAAATCCAGTCTTAGAGACCTCTCTAAAATATTGAGGAGCAATGATTCCAATTTGAGGAA
>NW_006404391.1:0-2977 GCF_000299155.1 Elephantulus edwardii
TGGTGGGTGCCCACTTCCCCCACAGCCACCATCCTGGCTCCAAGAATTCTCTCCAGACCAAGTCCACTTTGCCGCAGTGTGGTGGCTTCACTGTACCAGTCTTGAGGAGGGCCGGTGCTCAGCATCCATCCTGGGTGAGGGAATCCATTCGTTCAGGCTGTGGAAGCCTCATGGAGCTGCAGCGGCTTTGTGGCGTGGCATGGGCTCTGCAGGGGGTCGTTGGGAGCCACAAGACTCACCCATTTCTCCTTGGGAATCCTTGAATTCCTGTTGGTGAGCCTCGATCTTTACTGCGGGCCAGTCATCAACTGTTTAAGTGTCCAATTATCAATAAGCTGAAGTCTGTAGGAGACCATAATGGCCCTGCTTTAAGTGGTGCATTGCTCCCGCAGCTCACCATGCTGTCTCTGCCTCTGCCGCCATCTTGGATCCTCCCTGGATTATTTATCTTTATCTTGTTGTAGTGCTCAAGTATTTTATAAATTCTTGATATAAATCCCTTATCTGATATGTCATTACCAAATAGTTTTTCCCAGTCTGTGGCTTCCCTTTTTATCCTGGTGGAGAAGTTTTTGATTGTGCAAGTTGTACAATTTTTGTGAATACACACAACTTTACAGTAGTCTGTGAGGCGAATTATCTGATTTAACACATGAGAAAAGAGGTTTGAAGAAGTTAGACAACTTGCCCCAAACCACAGCACTAATAAGGAAGACAGAGAGCTCGGGTGGTTTGTTGTTATTATATGCCATCAAGTTTCTTGCAACCCACACTGACCCTATGTATATATAGCAGCTCTGAAGACTGCCCTGTCCTGAGCCAGTTTCATCAATTCTAGCACACCAACCCCCATTGCCCCAGTTACTGTATCAATCCATCTCATCAGAATTCTTCCTGTCATGTTCTGTCCCTCCATCCTTTTGAACATGATGTCCTTTTTTCTGGCCACATGCCCAAAATATGTGAAACAGAGCTTCAAAATCCTAGCCTCCAAGGAGAAACTTGGTTTTACTCCAAGACAGACCTATTTGTTTTCTTGGTGGTCCGTGGTATGTTCAAGACTCTTCTCCAGCACCACTATTTGAAGGCATCGATTCTTCTTCTGTCATCCTTAGTTGTTGTCCAGATCTCTGATGTATAGCAAGTAATTGTGAAGACCATGGCTTGGATTAGGTGCACCTTAGTCTCTAGACTGACATATTTGCTTCTCAGTACTCTGGAGAGGTCCCTGACCGCAGATTTTCCCAGTGCAATTCATCTTTTGATATCCTGATTGCTGGTGCTAAAAGAGTTGATTGTTGAGCTGAGCAAACTGTAATTATTAACAACTTTAATCTTTTCTACATCCATCATGGTGCTGCCAATTGGCCCAGTGGTGGGAATCTTTGTCTTCTTGATGTTGAGTTTCGATCTATATTGAAGACTACAGTCCTTGACGTGCAGCAAGTGCCTGCAGGTCTTCCTCAGTTTCAGGAAGCAAGATTGTGTCATTTGCATAATGTAGGTTGTTGATGAGTCTTCCTCCAATCCTGATGCCACATTTCTCATTGTAAAGCTCTGCTTCCCGAATGATCAGCTCTACATATAGATTGAAAAGGTATGGAGACAGAATGCATCCATGACACACTCCTTTCCTGATTTTGAACCATGCAATGTTTCCCTGCTCTCTTCTGAGAACTGCTTCCTGGTACAAGTATTGTTGTTGTTGATTGCCTTCGAGTTGAGCATGACTCAGCAACCATATGAAAAAAAAGGCCTGAAGCCCCTCTACAACTATCAACATTTATCAAAGTTCATGGAGTTTCCCGAGGCATGTTATTTAGGAAGTGCATGCCACTCCTGCTTTCAAGGTCCAAGTATCAGTTTCACATAGCCCAATCAAGCAGTCTGGGATTCCGATTTTCTTCAAGGTTAGTCACAGTTTGCTGTGATCCACACACTCAAATACCTTTGCATAGTCAATGAAACACAGACAGACATTCCTCTGGTACTCTTTGCTTTCTGCCAAGATCCACCTGACATTGTCAATAATGTCTCCAGTGCCACGATCTTTTCTAAACACAGCTTGTATTTCTGGTAGTTCCCTGTCAAGTTCCCTGTCAATGCACAGTTCCAGTTTCTGAATAATCTTCAGCACGATTTTGCTAGTATGTGATATTAGTGATGTTGTTGGTGTTGTTAAGTGCCGTCAAGTCATAGACGACTCATAGTGACCCTATGAACAAAAGACCTGAACACTTGCATAACTTTAATCGTTTCTCCATGTTCATAGAGTTTCCAGAGGCAAGCTATTTCAAAAGTGGATGCCACTCCTGCTTCCAAGCTTGTTTTAATCAGGTTAAATAATTTTCATACTCTGTTGGATCATGTGAGGAATTACACTGTAAACCCAAAGACACACAGTTCGAATATAACAGCTGCTCCACAGGACAAACATGTGCAGTCTCTTCCTGTGTGACTTATTTCCTCTGAAAACCCACTGGAGGGTCAACCGAGTTGAGTCTGACTCACTGGTACCTAACCACAACAATTCAGCCACAACTTTGTCTAAGTGGTCTCAGAGAATGTATGATTATTTTCAAGCTTTTACAACTCATGAAAATTATTCTTCTGTGCTTGTGCTTGCATGGTGCATCTTATTCCCTCTTTCCCTCTAACTTCTACATTTTGTAGTGGAAATAATGACTTTATTTCTCTTCTACCATTATCTTTTGGCAACAGATAGCTTGTATTCTACATTTTACAAGTTCACAGATGAAGAAATTTTGTCTCAGAATATAAAACAGCTGAATGTCATTCATATTCTGTTTGGATGTTTCAGAAGATGATATTTCAGTAGATTTATGGCTTTTGCAAGGATGTGTTGGGAATATAAGTTGACAATCCTAACCCCTACGCATGTGGCTAAAATGCCATTTGGCAATGTGTTTGTCTTTACTATATTATGCCCCGGCCCACAGGGACATTCAACGGTGAC
>NW_006404392.1:0-3004 GCF_000299155.1 Elephantulus edwardii
CACTTCAATCCACCAGTAACTCAGAGTGAGAAAGAAAAGTTATTTAAAATGAGTTATAAGCGATTTAAAGACCTGGAAACTCAATGGAGGGTCAGCAATGAGTCTGTTCTATTCTAATAGCAGTGAGTTGTAATCTGCTTTAAGATTGAGACACTGATGACTATGATTCAAGGCACATGGTCATGTATCATACCCTGACCAGAAATTATTCAGATAGCATAAGCGTGTAAACCATTTTAATCTGCAAATAAGTACATAATCCTGTCATGATACTTTGCCTAAGTTTGTAGTATTCTATACATATGTGGTAGACTGTACCTGAAACCATTTATTACCTGGTCATGCTATTCTTTGTCCCCAATTGCGTAAGTGATGTATAGCTGTGAAAGAGTGTTCTCCTTTGGTATCGTGCTGATGGTTTCCCTCATTCTGGATTGACTGCATAATGTCTTTGTTCTGTTTAATGTTAATAAAAGGGTCTTCATAGAAAATTTGAACCCAGGGTGTCTTTTATCCCCTAAAACAAGTCACTATTTTGAAAGAAGAATTTTTAAATGCTCTTTTTGTTACATCAAGGTCTAGGAGTGAGTGAAGTTGTCCCAGCTTTCACCAAATTGTAGTTGTAATACAACTGAGGACCTATTAAAAGCAGAGAGGCGCAGAGAGGTACAGAGAAGACCCTGAAAAAAAAAATCTCAGGAGCAGTCAAAGTAAACTTATCCCGTGTGCATGGTCAGCCTCCTGAGATCTTGCTAGAGAGTTTCTCAAGCTGCCTTTGGTTTCCTTGTGGTTTGGTGTGGTGTGGTGTGGCGTGGCGTGGCGTGGCGTGGCATGGTGTGGAGGAGAAGCTTGCCCAAAGGGATTCTCATAATGAATTAAGGAGCCTCTGCATGATTACAGGGAACTCTGGTGGCCTAGTGGGGAGAAGCTGAGGTGTAATAATCCCAAGGGCCCACAGTTAGAACAAACCAGCTACTTCCAGTCTCATCCCATGCAATTTTCTGTCCCTGAAAACCTGCTGGTAGGTCTGATTTGATTCTGACTCAATGATACATAACAACAACTGCATGACTGCAGAACTGACAAGGTGCCAGCCATGGTCAACATTCAGGAGCATCAAAATGCGACAGGAACAGAGGAGGATACAAGGAAACCAGGTCGGTCAATGATGTCATGACAGAACCATCATTCCAGAACTTACTCACAGCTGACCCTCCAGAAGGTTTTCACACGTTAATAATAGCATGAGAGGAGGAAGAGATGGCCTATCATTTTCCTGCAGAGTTGATGCTGGATTCTAACAGACAGTCATGAGTAATTCCTCTAAATCATAGAAATCTCAGATTACAGCTCATTCTGGCTTTAGAATTAGAGCCACGATTGCCAGCGGAGCAAGCCACAAACAGGCCAAGGTTAGCAAATAAGCCAAGAAAAGAACGACCTTCATTCTCTTTCACTTTATTTTAGGGATGGAATTAGGGACACCTGTCTCAGAGAATAAGAAATTTTAATATTACTAAAATGGACTAAAGCTACAAATTGTTGGTGGAACGCTGAGGTTTATAATGGAGCTCCAGTGTTATCATGATTGTTAATATAAATTCAGATGCCATTTGAGTTTTCTTACCAGTAAAGCAGCCAAGTGATTTTACCCTCGGGGAAAAATACAATTGGATTACAATCACCTGAAAGAGGATGGGAGATGGAGAACTAGTATTGTTGCTTAGGTAAGTCCTTAAACAATTTACTCAAAATAGTCTCCATGATTACAACCCCAGAAACATATTTTTAAATCTGCAATTATGTTCTTATATGAGACATGGGATAAGTTGTTCTTTGGCTGCTTTTTGTAGTTCTGTCTGGAATGGTGATGGATTGTAACTAATATTAGTTAAGATCTGGTGATGATTACCTTTGTCTCTAGTTGGGTAGAAGGAAACCCTGGTTGAGAATCATGGAAACACTTTGGGCACCCTATTTACGGTTCCCCTCATTCTGGAATGATATGTACATTTCCTCTTTATGTCTTAATAAACAGGTTTCTCTAGAATATGTTTGTGTCTGGAGTGTCTTTTACCCCCTTGAGTAGGGTTCAACAAACCAGGTCTGGTGGCCAGATCCAGCCTGTTGTCTGATTTTATAATGTTTTGTCAGAACATAATGATGCCTGTTCATTTAATTATTAACTAATACTGCTATTGATCTTTTCTTCTTTTTTGAAGAAGTTGATGGCATACCAATTGGCATATTTCAACAAACAGACACTGGCCTGGATGTGCTCACTAAGTTGTGCTAAGAAATCTGGAGAACAGCCAGCTGGCCCACTGACTGGAAAAGATCGATATTTGCTACCATTCCAAAGAAAGGTGACCCAACAGTGTGGAAATTATCGAAAAATATCATTGATATCACATACAAGTAAGATTCTGCTAAAAATGATCCAAAAATGTTTGGAACAATATGTCAACAGAGCACTGCCAGATGTGCAGGCCTGGAATTAGAAAAGGCCGTGGTACTAGGGATATTATAGCTAATGTAAGATGGATCTTAGCAGAAATCAAAGAATACCAGAAGAATGTCTATCTGCGCTTCATTGACTATGCAAAGGATTTTGACTGTGTGGATCACAATAAGCTGTGGCTGACTCTGAGAAGAATGGGAATTCCAGAACATTTGATTGTGCTAATGCAAAAACTTATTCTTGGACCAAGAGAGAGTTGTCAGAACAGAGCAAGGAGACACTCCATGGTTCAAAATCAAGAAGGGGGTCAATCAGGGATGTATTCTGTCTCCATCTTTTCAAACAGTATGCAGAACAGATCATCCCTCGGCTATACGAACAGGAATGTGGCATCAGGATTGGTGGAAGAATCATCAACAACCTGCATTATGCAGATGACACAGCCCTGCTGCTGAAACTGAGGAGGACCTGAAGCGCTTGCTGCAGAAGATCAAGGACTGCAGCCTCCTATATGGACTGAAGCTCAACATCAAGAAAACAAAG
>NW_006404393.1:0-1191 GCF_000299155.1 Elephantulus edwardii
GGAGAAAGATGAGAAATCTCCTCCTGTGTGATTTATTGACTCTGAAAACCCATTAGAGGCCAGTTAGGAGCTGGTCTGACTTGTGGCACATAACAAATTTGAGGCGGTAACTCTTCCCCAGTCACATTTTGAGTGCCTTCATACCTGAGGGGCTTATCTTCCCACACTATAGCCAACAACACTCTCCTGTTGTTCATAGAGTTTTCAAAGGCCTATCATCACAGAAGTAGATGGTCAGTCTTCTTTGTCTCACTCTGGAACCTCCACTGAAACCTGGACACCGTAGGTGACCCCACAGTATTTTAAAGAGCAGTGACATAACTTCTAGCAGCATCATGGCAACACACAAGCCTCTACAGTAGAGCAAAGTGTGGGACAAGTGAGTACTTTTATTATTTTTTAAAAAGCATAAATAGCAACTATATGAATAGGCCTTATGTGATAGACTAAAGGAATGAGGAGACTATGTTCATGGAAAGAAATACTGGGGAAACTCAGTTATTAGCAGTCAAAACCAGGCCAGGCACTGACTCTGGAAGAGAACAGTAACTTCTCATATGCAAATTCAAACTGAAGCTTAAGAATATTAAAACAAGTCCATGAGAGGCAAAATATTACTTGAGTCTATGCCAACTGAGTTTTAAAACCATCATATGAATAGATTTGACACATTGAACACTAGACCAAATGAGCTGTGAGACATCATCCATGAAAAAAAGGCCATTATAAAGGCAAAGAAGGAAGAAAAGACCCAAACTTAAGTCAGAACAGACTTTGAAACATACACTGGAATGAACAGAAGCCAAAACAAGGGGAAAGAATGCTGAGATAAGAGAACTTAACAGAAGATTCCAAAGGTCAGCTAGAGAAGACAAGGTAAAGTGTTATAATGAAATGTGCAAGGAGCTGGAGTTAGAAAACAGAAAGAGATGAACATGTTCAGCATTTCTCAAGCTGAAACAACTGAAAAACAAATTCAAATCCTGAGTTGCAAATTCTGAAGGATTCCACAGGCAAAAATATTGAATGATGTAGGAAGCATTGAAAGATAATGGAAAGAAATGCACAGAATCACTATCCTAAAAAAGAATTGGTTGAAGACAAATGATTTCAGGAAGAAGCATATGGTTAAGAAACAATAATACTGAAGGAAGAAATTGAAGCTGCACTGAAGACACTGGTGAAAAATAA
>NW_006404393.1:1836-2944 GCF_000299155.1 Elephantulus edwardii
TTAGAGGAAGACTCAACAACGTGCTGATGAGTTATGCAAATGAAGCAACCTTGTTTGCAGAAAGTGAAAAAGACTTCAAGTGCTTACATCTCATCAAGAAGACAAAAGTCCTTACCACTGGATCAACAGGCAACAGCATGATACATGCAGAAAAGATTGAAGTTGTCATTAATTTCATTTTACCAACACCTTTGGTAAAAGCAGTCAAGAAATCAAAAGAGCATAGGAATGATTGTATGGAGCACAATGTGAACGAAGGAACGTGTGAAGCACAATATATGCAAACCAACATAAAATAAAAATTTAAAAAAATATAGAAGAAGTTTTTCTTTGGTGACATCTAAATTGTCAAAGACCTCTCCAAAATCTTAAAAGCAATGAAGTCAATTTAGAGACGGTCGCAGGTGTCTGAGCTACATCAGGGTGTTTTCAGTTGCTTTCAATGCACCTCAAAGTTGTAAAATGACTCCCAATATCATAGAAATCCATCAATGCCTTTGAACTTCTGGTAAAGAGTATTAAATATCCATGGACAGGCCAAATAACAAACCAATCTACATTAAAGAAAGTGTAAACAGAGTGCTCTTTAGAGGCAAAGCTGGAAAAACTTCATCCACATACTTAAAACATGTTGCTAAAAGAGACTATTCCTTGGAGATAGACATCATGCTGAGAAAAACAGCATGTCAGTAAAAAGAGAGGAAGACCCTCAATAAGATTGACTGATGCAGTGACCACCACAACAGCCTGGGGCACGGCAGAGATTGTGAGGAAGAAAGAGGCTAGGGAAAGGTACAGATCTGTTGTTCACAGGCTGGCTACGGGTTGTAGTTGACTTGATGGCATCTAACAAGAAGAAAATTTAAGAAAAGGAAAAGAAATTCAAGAACAGTTGTTGTGCAATATAGCTAATTTGCTTGCCTTTGATTGTTGTTGTTGTTATGTGCCGTCGAGTCGTTTCCGACTCACAGCCACCCTATGCACAACAGCCCTAAACCCTGCTCTATCCTGCGCCAACCGCACTGCCTCTGAGACACCCATCCCGGTTACCCCAGTCACAGAATCAATCCATCTCATAGAGGGTCTTCCCCTCCTGCGTTGTCCCTCA
>NW_006404394.1:0-705 GCF_000299155.1 Elephantulus edwardii
GTACAACAGCTCTAAACTCTGCTCTGTCCTGTGCCAATCTCATTGTCTCCAACACATTCATCCCAATTGCCCCAGTCACCGAATCAATCCACCTCATAGAGGGTCTTCCCCTTCTGCGCTGTCCCTCCACCCTCCCAAGCATGATGTCCTTCTACCAAGGACCGGTCTCTCCTTACAACATGACCAAAGTTTGTCAGAGGAAGTCTCAGAATCCTTGCCTCCAAGGAGCAGCCCGGTTTAACCCTTTCCAGGATGAATCTGTTTTTGTTTTTTCTTATCAGTCCATTGTACCCTCAATACTCTTCTCCAACACCAAAGCTCAAAAGCATCAATTCTCCTTCTGTCCTCCCTGGTCATTGTCATTCTCTCTGACGCATAACAAGTGATTGCAAAGACCATGGCTTGTACCAGACACACCTTAGTTTCCGGAGACACAGCGTTGTTCTTCAGTACTTTAGAGAGGTCCCTAACAGAAGACTTTCCCATTGCAATACGTCTTTTAATTTCCTGGTTGCTGGTACTAAGAGCGTTGATTGTGGAGCTAAGCAAACTAAAACTGTGAATAATCTCAATCTCTTCACCATCCATCCTGATGCTGCCAATTGGTCCAGTGGTGGGAATCTTTGTCTTCTTGACATTGAGCCTCAGTCCATATTGGAGGCTGCTGTCCCTGACCCTCGGCAGCAAGCACTTCAGGTCCTCCTC
>NW_006404395.1:0-1185 GCF_000299155.1 Elephantulus edwardii
GTAACAAAGGATTAAGTCACTGTCATTCTTAGTTTGTAAGTAAGCTTATTTATCTTTGCAATTATAATCAAATTATATTGTTTCTGCCTATGTATGTGAATAAATGTTGTTGTTGTTGTTGTGTGCCATTGAGTCACCTGTGACTTATAACAACCATATGTACATTAACTCTGACACCTGCCCTATCCTGAGCCAGTCTCACTGGCTACAACACACCTACCTGCATTACCCTAGTCATTATGTCAATACATCTCATTCAGGGTCTTCCTCTCCTGCACTGTCTCTCCACTATTCCAAGCACGATATCCTTTTCAAAGGACTGGCCCCTCTGGCCCATGTGCCCAAAGTATATGAGACAGAGCTTCAGAATCCTAGTCTCCAAGGAGAAATTTAGTTTCACCTTCTCCAAGACAGACCTTTGTTCTCTTGTTGAGCCATGGTATAATGAATACTCTTCTCCAGCACCATAACTCAGTGGCATCAAATCTTCTTTTGTCATCCTTAGTCATTGTCTAGTTCTCTAATGCATAGCAGGTAATTGCAAAGACCATGGCCTGTATCAGGCACACCTTAGTCTCTAGACTGACATCATTGCTTCTCAGTACTTTGGAGAGGTCCCTGACAGCAGATTTTCCCAATGCAATTGGTTTTTAATTTCCTGACTGCTGGTGCCAAGAATGTTGATTGTGGAACTGAGCAAGCTGAAATTGTTAGCAACCTCAGTCACTTCTCCATCTATCATGGTTCTGCCAGTTGGCCCAATGGTGAGAATCTTTGTCTTCTTGAGGAAGGGTTCAATCCATATTGAATCCTACTGTTCTTGACTTTCTGCAGCAAGTGCTTCAGGTCCTTCTCAGTTTCAGCAAGAAAGGTTGTATCATATGCATAACACAGGTTGTGGACAAGTCTTCCTCCAATCCTGATGCCACATTCCTGCTCTCACTTATCTTGATTTTACATTTTTAAAAAAGAAAGAAGACATTAATACGTTTCCAAATGCACACTGAGAGATTTTGCTTCCACAGGCATGCCTTACAAAAAAAAATATTAAAAGAAATTTTTCAGAGTGATACAGTGATATATATATATATATTGTTGTTGTTGTTATGTGCCATCGAGTCGTTTCCGACTCATAGCGACCCTATGCACAACAGCTCTAAACCCTGTTCTATCCTGCGCCAACCG